>NC_071340.1:13180000-13445000 GCF_027744825.2 Synchiropus splendidus | reverse complement strand
GTGACCTAATTATTCATATGCAACTTCACCATTTATTCATTGTGCGTTTACATGACTACCTGAGTGGCACACAGTAATTGCCTGACATGCTAGATCGTGGATGACTGCAGGCAGATCCGCATCCTCGGGCAGCACCATCGGCACATCTGCCGCCAACATTTGGCACAATGTTTTGGCAGCTGTGAACAAAACCTTCCCAGTGCTGGTGTTGTAGTGGTGTTCATACAATTCCCTGAAGAAGAGATTCAATTTGTCTTCATGAGATTGAGCTTTGATTGTCCTTTGCTAACAGTCTTAACTTATTCTACTCATGGGGCAGTATCTAGCTACTTGCCACCCTGAACAGGTTACAAGCACATAAGGGAAAACTTCCCCTTTTCTTCCTTTAATTGGCAGACAGTGTGCCTGAAATACCTTAGGATTTTAAGAGCTTTGTCCACGTTCCCCACTCCAAGAGCTCGCAGAGCCAGATCAGACCAGAGCTCCTGCTCCGTACGTTGCAGTTGCCGTCCTAAACGACGCAGGCCGGCCTCTGTAGATATGGTTTTGGTTTTGCCATCGGAATCGTTAGCCACAACTGGGGTAGCATCCGTCTTTGCCTTTTTTGAATGACGACCACGAGTGTTTTCATATGCTGTGATATGGTGCTCCTGGATCTGCCGTCTCATTTTGGGATCTTCATAGTTGGTCGGGGTGATGAAGACATCAAAATCTTCCTAAATAAATTAGGACAAAATAAACACAAAAATATCATTTATTGGTCATGTTGAAAATAGAATACACCATAATTGTCATAAAGCAACAACACAATCCTGTGTGAGAGGATTTTTTTCTTTGATTACCTGAGACATTGTGAATACTTGAATAATTTTAAAGGCTAGATCTCAATTAAAACAAAAATATTTGATGAACAATAAATAAAATTTAAAAGTGAAATGTTTTTAAAATCCACTCATATGCACCTAGGCAACAAAACCTGGCAGAATAGCTCGTACATTTCTGAATAAATTTGATATTATATATAAGTACAGTATGTTCTAAATTTGCTACAAACCTGGAGATGTGCGATGGCCTTTAACATTGTGAGATTGTTTTCACACGCCAAACTTTTAAGAGCATCATCTGGTGAGAATATGCAACAAGATTTACTTCGAGTCACACATTTTCCACAGAACATGATACAAAACCATTTAAATTTAATTTACGCTTTTGGATTGTACGCAGGTACTTCAGAGCCTCCACCATCACCTGGGCGATAGCCATCTGAAGTTTCTTGTGCTGAGGGAACAACAAACTGGTAAAGATGGGTTCTTCTTGTACAGTACAGTATTTTTTTAAGCATCACATGTTTAACAAGTTTTTTTTTCTGGTCAGTCTAAGGAAATTTAATTCCTTACTTCATCAGACATGTGACATTTGTCCTCTAGCTGAAGGAGAGCCCATGAAGTAAGATGTTCCATCACGCTCTCCACTTCTGCAGGCGGCAACTTCTTCAATACATCCAGGCAGGCCTCAGGCTGCGAACAAAACAGAAAACAGTAAACACTACATTTCATATCTTCCCGTGGCTCAGCAAACCAAAGAGCCTGATCTTACTTTGCCTTGGCCAATGAGCTGGATGAGAAACAAATAATTGACATGGGAGGTTGGCAGTTTGTATGCTGCAGCCAATGTGAGCGCGTCTTCCAGCGATGTTGGGCAGTCTTGCTTCAGGATGTATCTAATGAGAGTCTGTAAAAGATTAAGACAGACATTAGGATCTTAAAGAGAGACAGTAGCAGGAGCGAATAATCGATCTTACCAAAATCTCATTGCTGTTAGAGAGGTTGGAGTTTCGGATTCCGTAACCTCCAAGGAGTTTTCTGATCTCCATTAAACGGTAGCTCTCTTTCAAGAGTTCTTGTCTAAAAAGTAATGACATTTGGTAGTCAAAGCCACAAGTGCAGTCAATTGCGTTAGACATGCATCATACACACTTGGGACCCTCCATTTCAAGGTATTGTTGCACAAGGTTCTCCACCAGTTTACTCCATGGAACTACAGCTTTTCGCATGATCTCAAGTACAGCATCCACCATCAGCTGAATGCAAGTTACAAAAAAAAAAATCCTGTTATTTTGACTTTCAATCTTTAATGACAGAAAGGCGATTGTTTTAAACCTACATCACTATCAGTCATGCAACGCAATACTGCAACTGCTTTGGCATCCCACTCAGTGAAAAATGTTGTTGTCTGAGAGCTGCAACGTTCCAGAAGATCCTGTGGCAGATTTAAGCAAAACCTTGGTAAAATACATTCATATTCCAAAATATCATAATGTAATTGACGTGACAGATGTGAACCTTGATGTATTGTAGGAGCAGCTCATCAAATGGAATGCCATGTTCTTCAGCATATGGTACAATGCAATGTTCTACTGTGGCTGCAATCAGCTCTGGAGCCAGCACTTTGTCCAGCAAAAGGAACGCCACGCTGTGTACGTTCGCCTTTTTGAAATCACAAAGAAAATAGATGAAATGATAAGAAGTGGTTAAGACAAAATAGAAGTGTATACCGGTAATTGACAGTAAATAACAGAAAACGGTTCATCTCAAAACTCGCAAATGGTTTAACATAAACTACGTGATCCAGTGTTGTAAGCAACTGACATCTGCTGACAAACCAGAAATACTGCAGCATCTTCCAAAAATTGCTATAAACCTATAGATAAAACTGTTATGTTCTGCAAGTAGCTGGATGAATTTTACAAATTACTTACATTTAGGTAATTAATGGAATGTACAGTGTATTAAGAATAACAACAACAAACCTTCTCAAACACAGAAAGGGAAAGCTTGCAGTTGTATTTATTGTGGAGGTCCAGCAGCTGTCGGAGTTTGGAAACCAAGAACTTGAGGCTCTCAACTTCTTCTGAGCCATAGTCTTCATCCTTCAAAATGTATTTTCAGCCAGATATGTTATAAATAACCTTTTAAAGGAAACTGCACTAGCAACTTGGTAGCACATGTTAACATAGACAATAAAAATATCAAATTCTCTTACGCATTTCATCCATGTCGATAAGGTTGGCACACCAAGCACAGCGAGCTCCAAACCATTTTTGGGCCAAGCTCCCTAAACAAACAAAAATAAATAAATAACTAAATTGAGAACATTTATGTTGTCATCATAATATTAGTATCATTGTCACAGGTTTATGAGCATGATTGTTTCTGAACAGAAGCCACTCAAAAACATTCATAAGCCAAAGCAATTTACAGAATAGGAAACCAAGGGAAATTGCACTATCCAGTTGAAACACCAAAATATACTTGAGCCTGGTTTTATGACAGGAATTACTTTCTAGAACCCAAGAAAATCCACAATGCATAGATATAGTAAGATGGAGGATATGTCAGCCAGTGACAGGCACCTGGGCTGAATTGCCATCAACAAGGACAAAGAAAGGAGGAGGTAAGTATGTTTTCTATTAATTTATTTTGTGAGTGTGTATGGGTGGTGTTGTGTTATGTGAGTATTGATTTCTGTTATTGTATTACGCGAAAATCAGTATGAGAAGATTTTTTTTATCCTTACCTTCTCTGTTAGCTCAAGATTTCTTGCCCTCTGCTCAATCCATCTGGCCAGAATTTTCTATTTAAAAGAAAAAAAAAGCAGTCTTAGTAAAATACAGTATATGACGGCACCAGTGAAATAAACATGAGTGTAGCCTACCTGCCCTTTTGGCAGTACTTTCCTCACAAATGGTAGGACAACCGTCCTGAACCAAGGACATAGGTCTTGGGAAGAGAGGTCCTCTGGAATGGCATCCAACAACATCTCAAGTTTCCCTGTGTCAAACCCTGTTCTGATATGACCCTAACAAAGGCGTACAAACAGATCAATGTCTGATAATGTGTTGAGTTCTTTCAACACTCTTTTTCAGCGAAGGCCCACAAATATTTACCTCAAATCTCAGCCAAAGCAGCTGTGCTCCCTTTAAGTTTCCCTCTCTCAGGTAGGAAATAATGTCTCCCAAATCATCAGTGCTGTTCAGAAACTTTATCCAGGCAATTCCGCTGCGCAAACCAGGATAAGAGTAGCGCATAAATGGACAGCAGACTCGCACATAAAAACACAGACAAATAAGACATGAAAACTACTTGAAGTTTGTCGGGCCGAGCAGAATAGAAAATGTTGCCAGTCTGTCCAAGGCTTCGTGGATCAGAGTTGATGAGTATCTTGTGGCAACATAGGAAAACATCTTCTCTGCAGTCTCAAAAGTCGGCCATGGAGTCTGCAGGCAATAATCCACCACATAATGCTCATCCTAGAAAAAAATGTGAAATCATATTTGAAAGAATGAATCAGACCATTCATACGTGATGCAAGTACACATCAACTAATACTGATGCCATCATATTATAAAAAGACATCACTTACAGTGATTTTAATCAGGTTCACCCTGGCCTCTTCAACAAGCTCTGCCCAAACATCTTGTCCATAGCCGCCCTCTGAGGCAGAGGCGAGTTGCTCCCGCACAAAGTCAAGCTTCACTTTATGGACAAGCTAAATAAAAAGTATTGTCTTTTGTTAGGCCAAATCTTTAGTGCAAATTGAACTTTCATTTCAATTCAAACTTACCTCCAGGTCTAGTTCAAAATTGATTGCAAACTTTTCTGCTTCTTCAAACATGTGTTTCTGAAGGAGCCTGCTCAGCCTGAAGTGGAAGCAATTTGTATTTGAAAGAGCCCAAACGTCTATAAAAATGGAAAGTTGATACCAGCAAGTTACCTGTTTTCAGGCAAAGCCTCGGTGAGACAGCTGATGACAACAGTGGACACAGGTTCCATTCGGCTGTGTGGAAAAAGTACATGTTTCTGAAGCAATACTTCAGTAACAAGAGTGACCAACAACACCATCAACCAGGCAAATCTCACCTTTCAGGGTTCACACAAATTCCCTCCACCAAATAGATGGTATCCTATAATTATAATATACATCGTCAGTTAACCACAGCTTAGACCTGTTAAGGGTTGCAGGGAGTGCTAAAGCCTATCCCAGCAGTAAAAAATGAATTAAATATACTTGGAAACACTTGAAACAAATATAGGGCATACCATGCTTGTCTTGGCATGGACCAGACAGGAGACCGAAGAGACATCCAGAGAGTAACAAACAGCCATAGATGGTAGGGATCGTATTTGTAGTGAGTTGATCTAAAATTTAGAGACCATATATTTGTGTAAGAACAACATTTAAACACAATAGTTTGTGTTAATCATCATCACCTTCCTATTAACTTGTTTTGTCAGTGTAATCATCTTCATGCTGCTCTTGTCCTGGCTGCAACAGTTACAATCTTTACCTTTGGGGTGATTAAAAACGCATTAAACATAAGGGCAACTACTGATACTTACGCCACCATGGAAGTGGTGTCACACTCTGTAGTGAGTTCAATGTCGTGGAAGGCAAGGTCAGGCCAACAATGAATCATAACAAGGAAATGCAAATCCCAAAGACTTAGGGTGTCCTTCAGCCCAAAAAACAAAAAAGGTTACTTTTTTTGTTGTCGACAATCATAGAATCAGCTCTCTCACGCCAATAAACTTGCCTCAGAGTCAAGTATGTAAAGAAGATTGTCCACCACCAACATCTTCCGGATACCTGTAAAAGTATATTTGTTGTGTTGTGAAGCAGAATAAATTGTATTTACAAATGATTATGAATGATCTCAAAAATTATATATTTACACATACATTATTCATGCAGATCCGTTATTTAGAAAATGCAAATAAATATTAAAATAATGTTCAGAATTTATCTTGATAAATGTTGATAAGATTGATAAAACTTTATGAGAGAAAGTCAGGAAAATGTGTAAAGCTGATGACAAATCACCACATGAAATCATATCATTTGTTTTGATTGAAAAGAAAAAAAATTATCCAGGTATACTTATCATCAAAAACCTCAAATTAAAGACAAAGCAAAAGGTCCTCACCCGATATTAAACTAGTGTCCACAGAGCTCGTGACACACATTTTGGACAGGTCTGGCTCCCACACCCAGTCAGTAAGAACATTTTCTTTATCACCCTGCGATAGCAATTGACATGCTAATTATGAATATAATGAAAGTAAAATGATCAAGATTCTGCTTTACTGTCCAGTATACATTTAACATCATTATTTGTTTTAGGCAATCATTGAACAAATAAGAAGAAAAGGGCAATTATTTCATGACAACTACCTCTTTTCAACAGTCTAGAACAAGCTAAAGTTGAAGGAAACTATATGTACTATATCACTGACTACATCCATACTTCTAATTTAACATTTTTAATACGCATACAGCAAGTAATAATTATATAAATTTAACTTCACCCCAATCAGAAGGTGGATTTCACTGGCCAGACTGAACATCACGGCAGTGCTGCAACCTTCATCATGGTAATCTTTGGTGCTGCAGAAGTCGGTCTTAATAAGAGACTGAAGCTGGGGAAAGGAAGGTGGATAATATGAGAAGCTTGGATATTTTGACATTAATACAAGCATAAAACTTACATTTTTTAATGCTTCGATGTCCACAATCTTAACAGCTGTCAAAAAGAAAGAAATATCTTATTCAGCAATATTTCTGAAGACATACATTTTGTTATGTTATGTTTTATACCTGCTTCAATTTTTGCCAGGTCAAGGTTTTTAATGTGAAAAAAGCCATCTTTAACGAGGAAGAAAACATGGAACACCCCTGTGTGAAAGTGAGAACAGCCATTACTATTAGACACTTCATTCCATCATTTTCTTCAACTATAAAGATGGTTTACCAGATGATGACTTGTCCTCCTCAATGGTAAGACAACGAAATGTTTTCTGGTTCCCATAGGACGTTCCCTCCGCTAAGGACTGATAATAAAAATAATCATCATCATATTTACACTCTATATATTCTAACTCTACCTCATGTTACGTGTGAGACAAAGTGAGGTGAGCTTGAAATAATTTGAGTTTTTTGCATTGAACATGATTTGGCGCTATAAAATAATCTGTTTATTTGATGTAGGTAGGTAGGTATTCATTGTGGCACCAACAATTGGTTGACTGATTTATCGATTGTTATGCATGTCTAATAATGGAGTTAATCTTCCATACATTAGTCATAAAACAGTTCAAATAAATAAATAAAAAAACACACAACAAAAGGTCATACTCTTGTGAAGAGAATCTTCTTCTGTGGGACATAGATCAAATGAACCTTTCCACTTCTTTCACAGATGATCAAGAACTGCCCTTCAAGGCAAACATCAATGGCATCCACATCCGTTTCTGAAAAAGTAAAAATATCTAACTGCCCTGCCAATAAACACCATTCCATTCCAATAGTGTCATCGGAGAAAGACCAGAAAAGACTATGAACGTGAATGAAATACCAAAGTGAAGCAGGAGCAAGATGGTCTGATAGCTCTGGTCAAACAAAATCACTGTTTTGTCAATGACCACAATGCTCCAGCTGGAGCCACTGCTTGAGAAGACATATGGATCTGACGACACCTGAGGAGGTAAAATGAAATTACACAATACGAATAAGAAGGCAATTTTTCATGAAATAGGACTAAACTCCATACCTGACTTGAAGCCGAAACTTTGGCCAAGGTGTCAACCTGATACAACACGCTTCCATCCACCACCTTTGACACGCTCCCAAGTCGGAATGCGTTTGTATCGTCAGTTGACAGAAGTTCAACGTCTCCCCACATTTCTGTGGATAAACAGACATTGTTAAGAATACATTAAGTTTCACGCTTCCGCAGCATGTAACATAATCATCGGACTATAACACGAACTTGTATCGGAATATGGTCATCATTTACGCCGCCGTAAGGACAGTGGACAGCTCAAATGAAACGAGTGATTCAGCAAAGACAGAGTAGGGAAAACATAAGGGGGTCAGCTTACCAAAAAACAGAAATTAATTCGCAGTATTGACACGCAGTGGCTGACATGACAAAAACGATAGCTTTAGCTTTAGAATTTGGCGGGCGGCTGTTGTGCGACAGCTAGTCAATTACTCCCTCAGTTCAGTCTTACAGGTTCAACTGTTGCTCAACTCATGCGGTGGCAAAATGTTTGTCAGGCATTATTGCTGTTTCATTCATTAAATAGTAACACGATTTTGTTGTGTATGCTGTTTTGATTCAAGTAATTACTATTTTTGAGATAGTGTGTCAACCTGCGAGCAAAAAATCAGGAATCAAGTGAGTGTTAAAAGGTGGAACTTGCTGGAGTTTCCGAACCTCGCTGTGTTGCCAGATCCAAATAGTTGCGTCTTTAAATTAAATTATTAACAATGGTTGAATTGGTGAAATAGATTTTTTATGAAAAATATTATTTAATTTGTAAAGATGGTTGTTTTAAACATACAAAACTAAAGCCTTAATCGAAATAAAGTATTTTATCTACTACGATTAAAATTGTGACTATATTTAGAACTCGGTTTGTTTTTCATAATTTGTTTTGTGCAAATAAGGTTAATTCAAGTTGTGGTACATGCGGGTTTTGATTCATTAAAGTTACTCAGCACCTCTCGGGAATGCATTTTTATTTTCAAGACCTGGCAACCCGGAGTTACCCACACAACATCAGCTGCTCGAAAGCGGTGAGGAGCAGCTCCATTGTGTCGCTAGTCGAAGGAGAAGGAATTCGCTAGATATTGGAGTAATACCAAAAGTCATGTCGGTAAGTATAATTACAGAACATAAGTTACTGTTAATGCCGTCGTAGAATCACAGTGACTGATGGTTTTCGCTTCATTTGGTAATAGCACTGTTAAAAAATGGCGAGGATGGCTTTGCGGCCTAGCTAAGGCTAAATGCTAAGTGATGGCCCAGTAACGACACACGTCCGAAAATAACACATAGTGAAGAACGATTTTATTTAACGTATGTCGGTGAACACGAATCTCGATGTGTTCTGTTTGGAAAACGCAATACTAGGAATTGTTAGTAAATACTGTTCGCCGTCGAAACGGTACGATCGGTTTCGGACATTTCACGGTGCTTAGAATGCGAGTTAATTTGGACCTTCACTCTATTGCAATACAAGCAATACAAGACGTGAGTTTGGACGTTCCCTGTTATCTATATTCCGAAATGTGGTTTCTCGATGTACGTGATGTATTGATTGTGAGTGTTGTTGTATACGTGTGTGTGCAAGTGGTGATGCGTAGTGAACGCTAAAACGACCATGGGTAGGCCCTATAAAATCCGTTTTGTTTTCCCCCGAATTCTGTTTTATTTTTGCCCCAAATATATATCTATATTTATGTGAAGACATGAGCGCATTACTAATTCGCCCCAGTCATTTGTTTACCACGGTTGATCATTGGTTTTAGAAGGCAACACTAGATTGTTCAGATTGGTCACTGTGATGTTTTCATTCGAAATATTCGCAATGCAAAAGAAAAGTTGGGTCCAGCTGGTGTTACATTTGCAACCTCCATGTTGATCCAACTCTATTTTTCCTTTTCTTTTTTATTACAGGCAAGTGACGACTCTGTCGACTTTAACAGAGGCGACTCTCCAACTCGCCGCAGAAAAAAACACAACATAGAATCATCCAGATCTCCAAGAAACTCGAAACATCATTACTCCCGATCAAGATCACGCTCCAGGGAGAGTAAACGTAAGAGAATTTGGTGGAATGGTATTGATTTGAACTTACAGTACATTAGGAACCCTGTGTCAATAAAGAAATCCTCTACCACTTTGGCCTGCTGTTATTGTTCAGCACAAATCTGTATTTAAAATGCACAATTTGCATTCATTTGCGAATGAAATGATGGCAGCCTGAAAGCTTATAGTATTATATTTCATTAACAACTGTTGTGCTTTAAGTCACTTATTTGACATTAATGTCCTTTCTAATCTTCTTCAGGTGATAGAAAACACAGAAAACACACAAGAAGTCGCAGCAGGAGCAAAGAGGTAAATGATTCATTTATTTTTGTGTAAAAACAATTGATATTATCAAGAGGCCTTTTACTTAAGTCTCAGTTAAGTGTAGGGCAAGGTAAGTGTTCTTGAGAAGTAGTAATAATAAAAGTATGGTCATGGCTGTAGCACCACTTGACGTATCTCAATCAAATCCCGAGATTTGTTATTCTCAACCATGTTTAATGGTTAATATTAGGTTTCTTTTATGTAAAATCTTGTGTTTAAACCACATGATAACATTTCTACAATAAATCATACTCAGCGTGCTATTGCACGAAGAGACTGAACAGAAGACGCTGCTGACATAGCAAATAAAATGTCAACCGCTGGGACAGGTAACTATCTGACACTCAAACTTTCATTTTATCTATCTGTTATTGTAGAAATATTGGTTTGTGAATCTCTTGAAGCCAGGGATCAGCATACTGAATTCTTACAGCTATCTCAACAGTTGTGCAATGCACTTGTGCTGCAATATTTCAATGCATTTTGAGTTGGCTCCTTTATGTTGTTAATGTTAATCAAGCACTTTCCTTTAAATAGAATGACCTATTATGGCTATCCCTGTTTTTACTTTTCAACTTGTACTCTTATCCTTTGATTGTGCTTATATATTTATCAACTTGTATTTATTCCTGACCTGTCAGTTCATAGCTTTGGTCAGGCAATTGTGGATTTCAAAGGAGCCTATTAAGTTGTTCTCATGTTATCTCAGTGTTTTCCATTGTTATCATCTGTGAAATAAAATGAAATCACTGCATCTCTTTCAGGTTGTCAGATTAATAACGTAAGCTCCATGAAATCCATGGTACTAACTCTTTTTGTTGCACTATTTTCCTGAAAGAGACAACTTCTTCTTAAAACAGGCTCGTCGACGACATTTGGAGAAGCCGTCAAAGTCTTACAGAACTTCGGATGACCAACAAGAGAGACACTCGTCAGACAATGGAGAGGAGCGATCCAGACGTAAAGAAAGGAGGCCATCGAGGGGGCGTAGTTGTTCTCGGTCAAACTCCAGAGAGAGGTGTGTGTTTTTGATCGTCCTTCAGTAGAAATTGCCTCTCTGTCAACAATGCAGTAATGGATGCTACAGCATTGTACTTTGCAAAAAATCCTTTGTGCAACTTTGGTTTTGACCCCATACTTTTCTTGACTAGCAGCACCACATTTATTACTTTTCACTTGGTTTAAGCTTTTGCACTGTCCCTCAGGCGACGTCACAGCAGGAGCAGAGACAAGCGGCGCTCAAGATCACACAGTCGAGATAGGAAGAAGAAAGCTCGGTCACATTCACGCTCAAGGTCCAAGCACCGTCATGTTAGCAGAAGTCGCAGTAAAAGCAGGTAAAGAAAAAGTCGTTTTTGTCAGTTAAGGAAAAAAAATCAATTTTACATGTCATTTATTCATTGCATTATTCCACCAGGGAGCGAAAGAAAAAGGCTGAAAAAGTACGCAGAAAGAGCGGCAGTACACCAGTGATTCCACCTCCTTTCCGTGGCCGAAATACAGCTATGGATGCACAAGAAGCCCTTGCAAGGAGGTAAAACTAAACACATTCTGAGGTCAAGGTTTAGATGGTGCAGTTTGATGATCATTTGTAATGCAAGCCTTGCCTTAATAGATAAGGTTCTTTCTTTTGTTGTCAAGTAAAATTTCAATCTTATAAGAGAGGGCTCACAGTTGATTTGGTTGGAAGTGGGTTTGGTGCGTCTAAGCAAGGTTTAAAATTAGGCTAAAAAAAAAAAAGAAAAATGCTTGTGGAACTGTAATGATAGCAACATTTGGGGAAATTATGCTGTTCAAACTCTCATTGTCGATGAAGATGGAAGTATAAGTTGTAGTGTGGTTTGTTCTATTTTTTCCAGGCTGGAAAGAGCCAAGAAACTGCAGGAACAGAAGGAGAAGGAGTTGTTGGAGAAACGGCAGCAGGAAATAGCTGCAGGTAAGTTGTTGGCTTTTTCTTTAAGCCTTTCAGTCATGTTGGCTTTGAATCTGAAGACTCAATGTTTTTGTTCAGCTGCTGCACCTATTGCTGCTGCTGCCGCCGCCGCTGCTTCAAACCCAGCGCTTAATGTTGCAGCCCTCCTGGCCACTGGGACACAGGTCACGCCCCAAATCGCCATGGCAGCTCAAATGGCAGCCCTACAAGCCAAAACCCTGGCAGAGACTGGCATTGCTGTTCCGAGCTACTACAACCCATCTGCTGTAAACCCGTCGAAGTTCGCTGAACAAGAGAAGAAGAGGAAAATGCTGTGGCAAGGAAAGAAGGAGGGGGTAAGAACCAGCTTTAAGATGGTCTCTTTTTCTTACTTTTTTGGCATTTAACTCTAAAAATTTTTTACTTACATTTTTTTTTTTCAACTTAATAGGACAAGTCTCAGACAGCTGAATTATGGGAGAAGCTTAACTTTGGAAACAAGGACCAAAATGTTAAATTTCGGAAACTGATGGGTATTAAAGTAAGTACATATGTTTTAAAAATTAACTATTTAAAATTCTATTTTGTTTCTTTGTAACTTATTTTGTTGCATTTGTTTGACCAGGGGGATGAAGAAGGAGAAGCTTCAAAACCTTTGAACGACGAGGGTTTGAAGACTCTACAGAAGCAGGAGGAGATGTTTAGGAACCTGGATGTTCAGTACGAGATGGCAAGATCACAGACTCACACTCAGAGGGGAATGGGCCTCGGATTCTCCTCGCTCACGCGCGGAATGGATTATGTATAGCTTCAAGTCATCACTATCTTCATGACTCATCTGTCCGCAATGCAGCCATCGCCGGCCACAAAGCTTGCATGGATGTTGCTCTCAGTCTGTAATTTATTGATAGATGACACTCTTCTACATTGGAGTGTGAAATGTAAATAATAGGTTGCTGGGTTTATCTCAGCATTTATTCATTAAGGAACCACCATGTTGACGTACGGACACTGGTACAGATACTAGATATTTGTTTGCATCGTATGGTCTTTTTATAACTCATCAGTCTGTTGGAAAATAAATTTGAGTTTGATTTTGTCAGATGGCAACTGAGCTGTCATGGTTATTTGCTTTTCACGGCTACTGTGATGTAAGGACATTCAGAAGTGACGTTTCCAAAACTAGTGTGTTGTATAAAATGTTGTGACTGTTTGAATTAAAACAATTCTCAATACGTTGTTTGGTCAAATGAAAGCCGTTCGTGTCGTAATATTTGTTGTATTAAAAAAAGGCTTTTGAATACAGGACTTAACCAGGGTGAGTGAGAATTATGAAACTTGATTGTTTCTTCAGCAACACATGGTTGTGTCATTTTAGTAAAGCCAGTTTAACTACATTATTCATTCAGGTATTTATCCTCAAGTGCTTTCCAATGTGAAATTTTGACATAGAGGTTATGGTTAGGTGTCACCTTTCGCTGTTATGCCAACACACATCAATCGTCACCCACATTTTATTAAGTGAAGTGCCATCCAATTTTGCGACCCATCAGAAATGTGTATTTTCATCTGATTTCCTTGCATCCATACACCCACTTATCCCACAGCTACCCATATTAGACTTCAATTTGTCCACATTATTTACATATGAGAGTAGAGTAGAGCACATGTGCTACCCCAGTAATGAGGCTGTGATTGGCAAACTCAAGGATGAGCAGCAGAATTGGATATTCACTGTGTCTCTTTTCCACGGAGGACTCTTCACTCAAACCCATCCAGTGAAGCAGCAGTGTTCTCATGGCTTCTGGAAAAAGTTCAGTGGTTAATTCCTCAGCAGGTGGCAATTCGCTGATGCGTTCAATGTGTTGCAATTTAAATTCTTCCACTTTCTGACTGATGCTGCAGTTGGCCAGGTGAAACTGGCAGCCCAGCCAACGAGCGACACTATTAAGTAAGGGGCTTGCAAACGTCAAACTCCAGTCTTTGGTATTGAGCAAGTTCATCACAGTTTCTGTCACATTCTTCTCTTCCAGCGTTCCGAAGATATACAGATCAACTTGTTCCATGAGGAGCGAGACAGTCTCCAGCTGCTTCTGTGTTAGAATTTCAGTTTTGCAAGAAATTTTCTCATCCAAACTTTGCAACTGATGCCTCACAGTTTGTAAACATGGTGGGACAAAATTACAATAGTTATGATCTGCTGGGCCCCTTGCTGTATCACTTGATGTTGCAGCTTCTTGACCCCTGAGGGAATCTTGAGGTGAGACACTGTCAATACTGGAATTTGCTGTACTATTCAGAGCAGTGTGCACCAACATTCTCAGGGTGTAATTGGACTTCAGTGGAGATTCATTGATCTTTGATTTCCAAACATCCTAAAGACAAAACACAGGGTATATTCAAAACAAGGCAACCACGTCAGAAAACAATTCAGGATGTGATACATGCCTGCAAGTTCTCCAGCACAGAAAGCTGCTCTTGCTTATTATAGATTTCAAAAGCCACCCGGAAAAGTCCTTCGATACTGTAGAACCAAAGAGCGTTGCTACAAGGTGATACCTTCAGTCCGTGGAATCTAAATTCTGAGGCAAAAAAATAAATAAATAAACGGAGGAAAGCAAAGGTCAGCAGATATTTATTGACGTCTTCCTGTTACCCGAGGAAAAATGCAGTCTCGTGGCCAGGCCTTTTTTGGCAAACCTCGCGTGATATCTTGGATGGTTTTCTGTACGAATTTTCGTGTTGGAGAAGAGATCAGCTCCTAAATAAAGGGGAGTCACTGCGTCCTGAGAAAGAGAAAACAGTAAACTTGTAAAGTGCGGTCGTCTCTTTTGGGTGAAGTAAAATCGTTTACCTTTTGCGGACACTCATTTAGGGCAAACGAAGTTGAATTGACCAGATAAATGTAACGAATTTTTCGCGACCCTACCACACAGTTTGGCAGCTGGATCGTCGGTACATTAGACATTGTTGAATGAACGAGACGTTGCCTTCTTCTCTAGTTTACATAGTGAGAGACGCAAACAACGGACGCATTTAGCCTCAAAATACGTATTTGCTTTTAGCCCCTCTCCCTGGGCTTGCAGGCAAGTCCATTCGGGTTCATTGCGCATTACTCAGCAAATAAAATAGAAACCGAAATAAGACAAGCGACAACAAAAAAAGACTTTCAACCGATAGTCGATCATTTAAACGAGCAACTGAATGTTGTATGATATAGCAAAAGCGATGGCAAAACCTTAAAAACTAAACTATGGGTAAACTGACTGATACGCTTGTGTCCAACCAGACAGCGTTTACTCGTCACGTGTTCAACTTTGGACCAATGGTTACGTAGCTTTCCTTCTATACGGCAACGTTAGCAACTGTGCTACTACAGCAAGCTACAATGTCTGAAGTTGATTTTGGTGATCTGGAGCTTTTCCAGCAGTTAGAGGACAGTGCACCTACAGTCCCGAAGCATACTCGCTTCCCAGACGATGAAGATGACCAAGGAGAGACCAGTCGGATAAGGGAGGAGCTGGAGGTGTCTGACGAGCGTATAGTTAGACTGAACGAAGAGAATATCCTTGCAACAATCGTGCCCTGTGCCTGCTAGCACACTTAGCATTCTTATTTTGACTTTTAAAATCGGCAAAATCCGGACTGTGGAAGTTTGTGACTGTGTACTGTGATTTGTGTCCTTAATACCTTTAATCACTTGAAGCCTTAAGAAGGAAAGTGAATATTCTGACACGTCCAAGGTATGTGACACTTTTCTATTGCGCACTAGATAGAAAATGAAACTGACAATTTACTGATGGGTTACATGAATGCTTACAGTGGGATCACCATTGAGGACGTCAACAGTGACGGCCCAGTTCTTCAAATCCTCTACTCTAACAATTTTATATCGAAGTAAGGCAACCCATCCTCTTAGGTATCGTGATTGTCCCGACGATATTTCTTGATAGGTACAAAAAATGCAGTCTAATACATATTTTTTTTTTTTACAGTATTTCATGACATTATTTTCGTTTCAAGATAAGCAGTTGGTCAGATAACATGAATAATAATAACAAATGAGCCAGACAATAGGGAAGAGAGACATCTAGTATGAGTACAGTACAGTGAAACCATATACGTCCATTCATTCAGAGCTAATACTTGAATATAAAAAAACTTTCAATCTTCATTGGTGAAAGGTCTTTCTTGGTGTCTATTTAGCCATCTATGTATTTATTTGCAGTCTTTCCTTTTTGCACCTTTCAGAACATGCCGCCAAGAAATCGAAGACTCTGTTTGCGGTATTATTTTAAAGCATCAAAATCCCGCCTCTCAAGGGAAAGACTCCTACCACCTAAAACCTCAGGTATTCTTCAAGCACAACTGAAGCTGAATCATTTTACATATTTATTACACCACTCCTGTATATTTCCATTGATGTAGAAGTCAGCTTTTGCATTGGACGAAGATGCTCATAAGTCGTGCGCCAAAACAATCAAGACAACGACAGAAGCCTTTAAAGTGGGTATCAAAACAAATTGCTCTTTTGTGTGCAGCTCATGATGTCAGTCAATTCTTCAGATTAATTGCTGTCACACATTTGTTCTTCATCGCAGGTTGTTGGAAGTGTTTTGTATTTCACCAGTTTCACTGTTGATAAACTTGGACAACCTTTGCTGAATGATAATCCCCAGTTGACAGAAGGATGGGAGGTGCCAACGTATCTTTCCAATATATAAGAAATTATGCATCAAGAATTGCTGTCTATTTCTGACCCTCTGACCTAGAAAGGTCCAGAACCTTAAAGGTCAATAGTTTATTTTTTCTACTGCGATTACAATGTCCTTAATTGTGGCAAAGCTATCAGCAGGTTTTCAAACAAGTAATTGGAACGGATGGTCAAGAGATAGAGATGAAGGACAAAAGGTACGTGAGGATCCTTGAATTGTATTTGTATCTTTATCTGCATTTTATTTGTAATAAAATTGAAGGCTAATAGTGACTTGCTCTTTCATGAAGACCAAAGTCAATGTGCTTCAACTGTGGCGCAGGCAACCATCAAATGAAGGACTGTCCCAAGGTAAGAGTATTGAAATCAAGTTTTGATGTAAGATTATATTATCTGAATAAATATGTACTGTGTCTCTGTGTAGCCCAAAGATATGGCTGCAATAAACGAAAGAAGAAAAGAGTTTAACCAGAACAACCAGGGGATGCAGAATAACCAGAGATACCACGCAGATGAGGTTGAAGAAAGATTCTCTAAATATAAGCCAGGGGTCATGAGGTTTGTTGACAGTAACTTGTGACTTGTCATGTCCTTGTGCAACAATGTATTCACTGAAGAACTGACTTTGTCCTGCAGCAAGGAGCTTCTGGCTGCCCTGGGTGTGGAAGCCAACACTCTCCCACCTCTCATCTATCGAATGAGGTTGCTTGGATACCCACCAGGTTGGCTGAAGGAGGCGGAAATGGAGAACTCTGGTTTAACCATGTACGATGGGGATGGTATGTTTATAAACAGTTATAAGATGTGGTGTACGTGGATAGCTGTGTTTATGTTTACCTGCATCTTATTTTTTTTGTCCTATTTAGATGCCAATCACAATAATGAGTCCAACAATGCCAGTACACAAGATATCTCTTATGATGTTTCAAAACTGGTAGATTTCCCTGGTTTCAATGTGCCTGCACCACACAAAATAAGAGATGTAAGTTTTACTTCACTTGTTCACAGTTGTAGAATTTATTTGGGTGGGAAACATCTAATTTTTTGAATGGCAGTTCAGTAGTCATTTCTGTTGGGGAAAACATTTACCATCAAACTGAGAGTTCAAGAAAGAAATTGTGCCCTCTCCTGAATTGAGTTATTTAAGTTTTTATCTTCATAAATGGACCTACTCATGAAAACAATCGTCTCCATTGTTCTGCATTCCCCTGTGCTATATCTAGGAGTTCCAGATGTACAATTCTGTTCCGATGCAAAGCAACCACGTGAAGCACAACTATGCTGCATATTTGTCTTCCAATTTTGCCACGGTAATTTTTTACTTGCTCATCTATTTTTCTTCCTCTTCGACTTGACAAAGAAGTTACTGCTTAATGGTTTTGTGTATACTAACTTGTGGAAACAGAAACTAGTCACTGAGATGGCACTTGTTCAAATGCTCCCCTGGTATTTCAGTATATGTGTCTAACTGGGAAGAGACACTTCTGTGAGGGACAGTAGACCCACTGTCCCGACATATGGTGTTTAATAACTAGACTGAGCAAGAGATAGATAGTTGGCTGTCATAGCGACAGACCGTTGTCTCGCCCACACAGATTCCCAGGCCTTCTGTAGTTCACATCCACTTTTTTCTTCCTGCATAAACCCTCCTGGTCTTCACCTGTCCTTTGTTGTACTCACCCTGTGGTGTACTCCAAATGTGAATGATTTTCATCATCTACTGTATGTAAAATTAAGTGCCGTTAACAGACACAGCAATGGTAAATAAAATGAGGAAGTGTGAAAGTAAGCTTTAATACAACCTTTCATGCTGGCCAAACCCTTCTCCAGAACATTGGTCACTTGTTAGTGAGAGGACTCTTTCTGTGCTGTCATTTTTGTTGGGTGTGAAGGGCAGACAGCTCACAACTTGCTTTAGATCTGTGTTTGCTACTGTCATGAAGCCAGTGGACTTTTTTTATGAAGTCTATTCTATTGGTTTTTGAATATAGTTCAATATGAAATAAAGCTTGAAGTGTTTAGCTGTCGGCTAAATGTATCTGCAGGGACAACGTTTAAAAATATTTTGTCTCAACAGTCAAATAGTCATGGCAGTAAGCGGAGGCATGAGTCTGACTCATCTAGTCATTCAAGGAAGAGATCAAGGGGCAGTCCAGATGCCAATTCCAGCCGGAGCTCTGATATGGATATCGAGTCAGGTACGGATTCTCTTTAACTTTCAATATTTTTGTGCTTCAGACTTAGGTTTATCTTCCAGGACAATGATTCACAAAGCATTTTGATCACATGGGATGTTCTTGTTTTTCCTTTTCTGTAAATCAGATCCAGGTACATCTTACCACAGGGGTCAAGGAGAGTTCAAGTTCCAACCACCACTACCCCCAGGCTCCCCATGTTTTAGTTCTCCTCCCCCTTTACCACATGGCACTCCTCCTGCGACTCCCACTCCTCCTCCTCTTCCAAAAGGTACACCCCCTCCCACACCCACAAATGGATCTCCTGCTCTTCGCGGGCAGAATTTTGTGGTGCTCGATGAGGCTGGTGATGGAAATGAGGATGAGCTGTCTCTTGAGGAACTGGTTGAGCAGCAGAGATTAATCTGGGCAGCTTTAGAAAACGCTGACACAGCCACCAGTAGCGACTGTGATACACCCGCAATTGGAACTTCAATATCAACCTCAACAGGCGCCTCCACACCAGCACATGCAGACACAGAGATGGAGGAGGGAGAAGAACCAATGGACACTAGACCCAATGCTTTATCTCCAAACAGTGAAAACCCAAGTGAAGTTGAAACTCAAGAGGACGTTCAGAGCCCTGGTCAAGTCCAGTCTCAAGAAGTCCAGTCCAGTCCACAAAGCCCTGAACCAACAAATGACAGTGGTACGAGCATAACAAATATTAGTGCGAACAAACCAGCAGACAAGGTTCCTGCATCAATCAGTGCCGCAGATAACAGTGCGCAGAGTCCTGGGCCAGTCACGTCTCAAAATGACAGCCCTCAGAGCCCTGATCCAGAGTGTTCTGCAGAGGAAGATGTTGTTGCTCTTTCTCAATCAGCTGTCCCACATCGCAGCAAGTTTGCTGCTGGAATTGTTCCCTTTGAGGACACTCCTGAGTTCACTGAAGTTGCTGAGGCCACTGGGACTTACCTCAGGATAAGGGACTTGCTCAAGGGCTCACCACGAAATTTAGCCAAGAAAAAGTAGCTACTGTAGACAGTTATTTTCATGTATGTATTTATGCAGCAACTTTTTAGGGCTTTAGCCTTTATTGGAATGTATTTACTGGAAGGCTGGACCACTGGGAGACCAACAGTCGTGTTTGACACATTGATCAACATCTGTTTCAGTCATGTAAATGTTGCTTTTTTTCTATCGGTTGTGTCATTGGTCTAAGATTATATTTTTTTAATTTTAAAACATGGATTTTTACATTTGTGTTTTTTTTTCCTCATAAAAAGTGTATTTTGCTGAATAATCATTCTCTTCACAAATATTCTTGTAACGTTTTACCGCCTGATATTGTTTTTTTAATGTATCAAAGTATGACAATTTGAGCTAAAATGAATTGATTTTTTAATTAAAACCTCAGATTTTATTTTGTATCTTTTTTTTCCCACAATCTTGGCTGCAATTCCCGAACTTCAGGTTCTCCTGTGTTTCTCAGAAAAATTAAAACTGAAATCTCTCAGCTTTCTGCCTCAATGAACTCATTTTGTTATGGTGGCAAACAGCACTGCCAGGTAGTAATGCATGTGGCATTACCCGTTTAAAATTGATGCCTCACTGATGCTTTGTGTTGGATGTTAGTGGATTGAGAAAGAAAAGCCATCAGGTACTATTTTCCTATCGATACAGGTTGTGCTTCTTAATGATCAGTGCTATGTTGCTTTTGGAAGTGTTTTTTCTGAGTTTTACTGAACGTTTTCACTTCACATTGAGTAAGGCAAAGTGATATCCTTTGTTTTCAGTCTGCACCTTACTTGACAGTTTCTTAAATAAGCTCGACTATAAACCAAAATGTAGTGAACAAGGTTTAAGATAGATTTGGATCTTGGGTAAGAAGGACACTGTGGAGATGACAACCTAATCAGAGGTATGGCCAAAAAGGTAAGATTATAAGCTGTATACAGGAGGTCTAAACTGAGTCTCTGATGCCCGAATGGGCACTGCACAACAGCTTTCAAAAGACATTGAACTGCATATGTAAAGTATTTTATTTTTCAGTCCTAGTGTTGTGGCTGTAATATTACTAATGTCTACTTAGCGTATTTGTTGGTTTAAGCCAAATGTCAACTACATTTGTCTTCAGACGAATCTCAAATCTTCTCCATCACATTACCGTTTTTATTTGCTTATAGTTGTTGTCACTGCAACATGGTCATTTGTTTAATAATCTCACCTCAGAAAGTTTACTCAACTGACAAGCATACTGACAGAGTGGTAAAATAAAACCCTAACCTAGATGTTTGGATTATGCATCAATTGGGGAGCGATTTGACATTTTGACGAAAATTTTGACTTTATATAAGATGCATGTTTGATTCCAGTCATAGTTCATTTGAAACATATGTAGAAATTGTCACTCTAAATGCTGATCTGAGATGGACACAAGGCTCGCAGCCATGTATTGAGTGGCTTATTCACCACGTGGCGATTAAATGCTGACGCTCAATAGATAGTGGCATCATTTCCTTTTCGAATACTTCACTCGGAGCCGCTCAGTGTGGGACGGTAGTCCTCTTGACAACTTCGTCTTTGATCGGCTTTGATCGGCTGTAGGTTGAGCCTGTTTGGCTACTGGCGTGTGTGTGTGTGTGTAGCGTGCTAGCAATATTTTCATTTGCCGCTGGAGTCCGAACTGAGACGAAACAGGTCAGTATTAAGAGCCATAAATCGGCTTGACTTGTCTGTCAGTTTCGCTGGTGTTTCGTAGAGAAGAAGCCGGTGTGGACAAATGTGTTGGAAAGTTGGTCAGGTGCTAGTTAAGGTGTCAGTGGAGCTAACGAGCTAGCCACTTCTGCTCGGGCCTCGTTGCTGACGTTACTTAGCAACTAAGAACGTCCGTACTTTGTAACCTCGCTGCTTTGGTGTGATCGGTGTGGCCATGGCGCTGCCACAGAGCAGCTCACTTGTACGCGCCGAACCTTGTGTTAAGCTATCGGTCCGGGTTTGTTAGACTTGTGGTGAACTTGCAGCAGCAGTGAGCCCTGCTGGAGTGTCGGTATTACTGCGAAGACTTGCGAAATGTTTCATGTTCGGGGCGGACAGTGAGCTCCGCGAATGCGTGGACGTTTGGCGTCTAGGAACTGAATTTAGAGTCTAGTGTTTGACGAATGGATGGGGAAATCGACACACGTGGCTAAGGAGGTAAGTTCTCCCTTGTTTCCCCCTTTTCCGCTCTGGATTTATTCTTGCCAGATGTGCCACCTCATCGACAGCTCCCTTGTCAGGCGTTGACTGAGTGACAGTCTGGCCATTTTGGTCGCTGCAAGCAAAGTATTACTTCATTTTGGAAAGCGCAGTGCGACATAAGTGTATAGCGATCTGCTTGTATAAAATTGCGGTCTGTGGGTGTGACCCGTAACTGTATTGTTCAAGTCAAGCAGCTTTCCTTAAACCCCAGTGACCCACAGCCGTATTCGACTAGAATAAACAGTCTATTTGTAGACTATTTACCGATGGTATATACAATTGCAATGAGCATGTATTTATATCATACGGAAAGTGTGCTTTTTGTGTTTTATCACTATCCCTCATGGACTACTTTGTCACTTACTAACCCCTTTCCTGGGTTGTGTAACAGTCACCAGCCTTATTCCCCCATATCTGCTGTATCTACACTCCAAACTGTCTGAACCAGACTTATCTGCGACCACATGCATATACAGCGCCTCTGCAGGTCTTATTCTCAATGAATTATTAATTAATATGCAAATATTTACGCACGCTAGTCTACTGCAAATGCTTCCAAGCCATTTTTCAACACCTATCACTGTTTCCTGAATGGCTTGATGGTTCATTGGAACCAATCACAGAGGTCTTAGTTGGGGGGGGGGACATTGTTCAGGGACCCATCAATACTATCACAACATGGTAATCGAGATCATGTGCACCAACAAGCCCTCACGAAAGTATTACAGTGACTGAGACAGAAAGCCGTGCAAAGGATCGGATCCGCTCCTGGCTCTCAGACTAAATGCACAGACAAAACAATTATTGACATGACAAGTTACTCGTGAAATGCTAGTACATGTTACAGTACGTTGTTTGTCTGGAGAGACATGGTTCAACATACCTGGCTGGTTCTAATCAAAGGTCTAGACAGTGGAACATTCCACAACAAAATTTAAGCGATTCATTTTAAGCGAATGGAACCAATGCTTCCATTAATCAGTCTATTTGATCATGTGATTGATCTGAAACCAGATTTAGGCATTGAAGTGATGACCCGTGTGAACTGTTTTTGTCGACCAATAGCAGGCATTGAGAGTTCCGTAAAGGTGCATACTGCAGTTGTTGATCTGTAGACGTCATTGCCTCATTCAGTTTGTCAAAATTTACATGAAGTCGCCAGTGTTTTTCACACCTTTTACTCATACTTCCTGCTGAAGGACACTGTAGCCAATTCAGAAGCTGCTTCTTGAAACAGAAGTTAAAATGACTAATATTGGTGGAAGTATTTACCATCGAAGCATAGGACACAGAAATGAGGATGTCAAAACTTCAGACGGAAACCTGTGTGCGCTCAATATTATTTTTCCGACATCTATTATTACCCCGCTGAGACTATGACCAGACTATGTGGAATGACACTGAGCACTTACATAACATAGTGACTCTCCATTGTGATTTGACACCTTCTTGGCAGGCTGCTGTTGACTCTGTGTTGCTTCTGCTCTTATAATATCATTTCAAATAACTTTTTGAGGAGTCAGATTTTTTTTTTTTGTAATCAGGAAATGCTCACATAAGTGTGTTTGATATTTTGCTCAGTCATTTCAAACAAGGTCTGAAAACTGAGATTAACATGTTATTGTGAGCACCGGTACACAGTCACACTGTTGTGAGTCTAAACTCACAACTGACCTTAAAGCCCGAGAGCTCTAATATAGAACTTGTTCAACGCGTCACAAGCATTCTGTTCATTTCTGAAATAGACCGAGGGCCTCAGTATGTTACACAGATTACAAGAGCTACCTCAAGGCGGATTGTTTTTGCATTACCAATAATCTGTTGAGGTAAATTGCAGATAACCAATCCACTCTGAATCACTTGTCATAGGTGTCAGAGGAGCAGGACACAAGACACAGTTACAATTCCCTTGCTCACATTTGCAGCCATGCCACTTGGTTGCCAAATTAAAATAATCACAGACAAACTGTATTGACAACTATCTCTGATTTTGAAGAAGCACAATGTCATCCACAAAACAAGTGAGGCACTTGTGCTCCAAATAGAACATGTGAGCCACCGATGACAGTCTTGCTGGGTCTTTTTCGTGTTTAGGATATGAGCTCCAATTAACTAGTTTGACTTAACTGAAGTAGATTGTCACTCGGAGATTTGTAATGTTTCTAATAATATTTTCTAATATTTCAACCCTCCGACAAGCATTCTCGACAACAACTATTGTCGTAGTTGGAATTTGTCCCCATTACCAGCCTGGCTGTCCACTTCTTAGTATCTGAAGATTGTTTGATTGTCTGTTCAGTGAGTAGGGAGAATGAAGCACGGCCAAGCTAGACAGCGACCTAGTTCCACTTTTCACCCGCTGTGCCTTCAATGGTGATGGTGATGAATGCCTGTGGGTCAAAGACAGGCCAGAGGGAGAAAGTATTCTGATTCCTCAACAGAAAGGAGCTACTGAATGGAGTAGCCTGCATGTCATGTGATGTTACTTCCAACTTACATTCACAATAACTTCTTTTTATCCACAGTGGCAAGTTCACTGAAGAAGTCCTTTTGATTGCTAAACTAGTATTTGTTACCTCTACACTAGCTTCATATTTGATGTGGCTCTACTACAATTCCCGTGGGTAACAATCTTTCATCTCTGACTGGTTGGCTGATTCACTGAACTGAAATGATCCACTTAGTTTGGAGATTTTCCCTATGCCTGAGTCTTAATCGTTTGCCAGTGATTTTCTAAGCTACTCATAAGGTCAAAGTTAACTTTGAAAAACAACTAGCAAAACCTAGCACTGTGCAGGTTAATGAATGTCAAAAGTCCCTCACTTATGATTTTATGCATAAACCAAATTGATCTGTTAGTTATCAATCTAATGTCTGTTGAAGTGTCAGCTTGCTTGTAAATGATGTCAAACTGAACTTTCAGTGGTGAGTTAATCTGACAGGCCGAATAATCTGTTGATGCTGGTCATCGCTGTGTTTCTAGTTTAATCCTGTTTTAAAAAAGCTGCCAAATAGAACTGAATCATGTCAGACTTGGAGGCAGCGCCTGTGGTTTTGGGTGTATTATGGCGGTCAGAGTGAATGTCAACACGCATGTGACATGTGTATTTTTAGGTCTCTGAAGCTGTCTTCACTGCGAGGAGTGTTGTCACAACAGAAACAAATCTCCCTCATTGAGTCAGAGCTGCCAAAACAAATTTATCAAATTGCCTGTAAGGCACATTTTCTTTTCATAAAGAAGCTGTTCATTGAGTTACCACTGAGATTACAGAGCAAAGCAAGCCAAATCTAAATGTTTCCCTATTCTCTTTCTCTTTACAGGTTGTCCCTTTTGGAGCATCTTCCCTTTCTCCCTCGTCCCCTTTCCTTTTTTGTTTTGTTTGTTTTCTTTCCTTTCTCTTTTTAAGGGGGCACCACCTGAAAGAAGTTCTGCTTATCTGTTGATTTCATGGTTTGGTTTGGTTTTGCACTGAGTATTTGTGGATTTCATCAATCGCAAAAAGAAACATGAGCACCGCTAAGCCCAGTGGACTTAAAGTGCCCAGCAAGATAACCAAGCCAGCTGGGACGAAAGCCCCGAAAACGAACCTCAGTGCAGGTTAGTGTTCAATAACCTTTTGCAGAAAGAGGGCTTGCTTTTTTTAACCTGTGACATTTTTACTTTGAAATCCAGCTTCTGTTCACATATGCCTTATAAGCACAATTGACATCTGTTACTCTCCTTGTACCTCTTTAAAGTTTTTTTTTTGTCGTGGTTTTTGCAGTCTGTTTTTGTTGTTGTAAGTTTTAATCGTACTTTCTATTATAGCTGGAGCTAAAGCTGAGCCTGAGAAGAATGCATCATCTGCTGAAGATACCCAAAATGGAGGGGAGAATTTCCAGCTTGGGGAGCGGGTATGGGTGAATGGGAATAAGCCTGGCTTCATTCATTTTTTGGGAGAGACACAGTTTGCCCCGGGACAGTGGGCGGGTATCGTTCTCGACGAGCCAATCGGAAAGAATGACGGTTCCGTGGCTGGCGTACGTTACTTCCAGTGTGAGCCTCTACGAGGAATATTCACCCGTCCGTCCAAACTGTCTCGCACCGAAGGGGAGTCCAATGGCACTCAGACAGCACCACAGTCACGGGCCGCATCACCGACTCCTTCAGTGGGTAGCGTGGCTTCCCACACGCCTTCTACAAAATTAAAGACTGTGGCGACAAAGAAGGTGCCGCCTGCTTCCCCGGCAGTGACGTCTTCCAACCTTGTTGGAACAAACAGTGAATCCGTCTCAAACCTGTCGGAGAGCGGATCTGTTAAAAAAGGCGAACGAGAGCTCAAAATAGGAGATCGTGTTTTGGTAAGTATTCTAATAGTGAATGGACCACTTACCATTTATTAGCCACACTCTGTTGCACTTCAAATGAAATTATTTGTTGGACAACCTTTTAATTTTGAATCCTAATTCGAAAGAGGAAGTGCCCATTGTTCTCTGCGGGCAGCAGAGAAAATCACCATCACTATTTCCCCTAACACTGACCATTGCAACTCTTCCTTTTTTACAACCGCACACCCTGCTGCCTTGATGGGATTATATTAGTTTAAATCATGCAGCAAGCTGATTACTCCGCAGACCCTTTTATCTCTTAAGTAGATTACATGTTTGCTGATGTTTAGTGCATTTGTTTCAGGTTGGCGGCACAAAGGCTGGCGTGGTGCGTTTCCTTGGGGAAACAGATTTTGCTAAAGGTGAATGGTGTGGTGTTGAGTTGGATGAGCCTTTAGGAAAGAATGACGGCGCAGTGGCTGGCACAAGGTATTCACGTTCAGACAGGAATTGTGCAAAAGATGTGAATCCCTGAAGGTATAATGATGTAAATCTTTTCCCAGGTATTTCCAGTGCCAGCCTAAGTATGGCTTGTTTGCCCCTGTACACAAGGTGACACGGATTGGTTTCCCCTCGACCACACCAGCCAAATCAAAAACTACAGTTCGTAAAGTGGGCACGACTCCATCAGGACTGAAGAGAAGCCCGAGTGCTTCGTCTGTCAGCACCATGAGCTCTGCAGTTTCTGTCAGTGCAATGCCCAGTCGCTCCGGCCTGGTGAGACAAACCTATGGCTGATGTGGCGCGAAGTCTTCCAATTTCTTTTGCAAACATTTGTATGTCTTTTGTGTGTATTGCTGTTTAGCTTGCAGAGACGTCATCACGCTACAGCCGTAAGATTTCAAGCACCACAGCGCTACAGGAAGCGCTGAAAGAGAAACAACAGCACATTGAACAGCTCATGGTTGAGAGGGATATGGAGAAAGCGGAGGTTGCCAAAGCCACCAGCCATGCTGGAGAGATGGAGCAGGAAATGAACCTGCTCAGGGATGAGCATGAGCAGGTAGGAGAAGTCGTAGTAAGTTCTTATACAAAGTAGGATGGTGTATTTCTGCTTTATACTATGTCTGACTGGCTGACTTTGTATTTCTAACTGTATGCATTGTTAAGAACGTTTGTGTAGGACACACCAAATACAGGCTTTTGTGCGCCAAGTCTGTCAGCCAAGATGGTGACAGGGGTTTCACGTAGTTGGAACTACTTGTGTTTGTAACGTCACAGACCGACGGTTTTATTTGGGTGTTACATGATGAGTGCGTGAGATGGTGTGTGAGAGTGACAGCCTGAGTGCGCCAAGATATTGTAGTTGTCAGAAGAATGTAGTCATGGCAGGAAGCAGATCTTGTCAAAACAATCGCCTTAGCAATGTTTTATATTAAAGTATAATTTACATTGACACCTCAAGAACAAGCATGAAACGCACAGCTTCATGCATTTACACAATGTTTTTATTTGATTTTCAAATATTGTCGCTGAGGTACAGTCCTGAGTTGAGATTTTTTTCCGTTAAGTTTATTTATGCTTGATACAATGGTTATCCAGGTCTTCTACACTACAAATTCTAACATGTTGAAATATTTGTTTGTAAATCTGGTGAAAGATGGAGTCTAAAATGGATCAGTTGCGTGCCTTGGTAGAAGCTGCTGACAAAGACAAAGTAACTCTGCTAAATCAACTGGAGGAGGAGCGTCGGTAAGTCATGATTTGTTCAATCTGTCTTTGAAAAGTGGGGAAAAGCTCCACTTTCTCATAGATATTTATGAGACATAAATACCCTGAAATACATGTGACATTCAAAATAATAACTAAAAAAAATAATAACGGGAAATAACTGCAGTTTTTGGGTTCTTTTTTTAATAGTAAAGTGGAGGATCTTCAATTCAGAGTAGAAGAGGCATGTATTGCCAAAGGAGAGTTGGAGGTAAGTCAGTTCCTGTGTCTTGAATACAGTCTGCATTAAACCTATGGTTATGATTTAGAGTCTGACTTGAAGTGCGTATGTTAATGTTGAAGCTAAACTGTCAAACGTCACGTGTTGAAAATGTCACATGGGTTTAATTGATTGTAAAAGCCACCAACACAAACCGGGTTGTAACATCCTATGACATTTTATAGGCTCCCTGCTAGCGAGCAACTGCAGTTGCAACAACAACTCAACAAAAGGCGCTAGTAATGTTCTCTTAACTCACCGTGTCAGCAAGAATTGCAACTTGGAAATCAATGGCATATTTGACTGTACAAAGTTCTGGCGCTCAGGGGTGTCTCTCATGGACTGGCCAAAGTGATTGTTTTTCTTTGCCACTTTTTAGTTGCATTTTAGTTTCTCACTGACGTCCACAATAATTTATATGATATGCAGTCAAAAACAATCAATGTTTTTGTGGAGCTCTACTCACCGTTCTTCAATTGACCATTTTCTCAGGACCTGCATGTCGGTTGAAATTAACAAAATGACTACATGGTTGATGGTTTTTAACTCCTTTGTTGACCTAAATCTTATAATGTTATGCTGCAACCTCCCTCCTGAGTGATATTGTCATAGCATAATCCCGTCTTTTTCCCCTTCTGTCCTCGTCTTTTGTGTCGGCCCAGTGCTCAGCATGCAACCACTGGACATACAACCATCATGTTTCGTCCCTCTCCCTTGGCGTATTTTGTTTGTCCCCATAAATCAAAGAGTCTTATTGAGGGCGTATATACACTTGATAATCAGGTCTCTAAAATGCTGTTATCCTCTTTTGAATGTGGGATATGTAGTCATAGCACAAATGAGTGAGAATAATGATTCAGTCGAGAGAAAATGAAATTCTAATTCTTTTATTGCAGTACAAGCAGAAACTGCAAGTGGATTAGTCACTCAAACAAACTATTCTTTCTCTCTGATGATTTTCTTTAACAACTCTGGTGTCCTTTGGTTTCACTCTGTTTTTCCAAAAGGCTGAAGCATGACTGAAATTATTTGTGCTGTGCAGTGTCAAATGAACCCAAGCTGAAAAATGTATTGAGTAGAAAATTACAGCTGTAGAAGTATGTTATACTACATCGCAGTGGAGCCAGAGGTCAACAAACGGCCAACATTTCTTTCGTTCACTATTTGGTGATGTTGCTGCTTCTCGAGTTCACTATGGTTTGTAACAGCCAGTGAATATTTCTCCACACCAGGTGTTGTTATGCATGATGTGTCCTCCATCAACTTGATATATTTACCACTTACCAATATGTTGCTTCCATTTCCCCTCCTATTAATTTCTCGAAATTCCCCTTGCACTGTGTATGGCACACTTTTGCCTTCTCCCTTTTTGAAAAACCAACCAACGTATCGGGACATTCACTGTTCATAACCCACCCTTGTATCCTCCTTCTCCTCTCTTGTCTGTTGGGCTGGCATGTGATGGTGGCACTGGTGTGTTCTCTTCCTCTCCCCCTTGTTTACTAACAGACGCAGACCAGACTGGAGCATGCCCAGATTAAGGAGCTTGAACAGAGCCTGCTCTTTGAAAAGACCAAAGCTGAGAAACTCCAAAGAGAGTTAGAAGACACTAGGGTAATGAATTCTGTTCTGTCGTGCTCTGCGTCGGAAAGAGGGTAAACGATGGTCCACAGCAGTAACTGGATTTCCACGAACTAAACTAAACTAAATGTATATTTAAAAAATGCCCACCAATATACATTACATTTAAATACGTTAAATTTTATTTTTCAACCTTCATTAACAACTATCTGTCTAAAAACAATCTTTAGGTTATTTCATCTGGTAACCAGCATGAACTCACTCTTTCTTTACTTATATGACTGCTGAACCAGACAGTTTTTTTTTTTTTTTTTTTTTGCTCCAAAAGTTCCTACTTCCCGAGTCCTTCCCAGCATCCATTTGTCCTGCTTACATGGTGTCCCTGTTTGCTAGTTTTAAAGCTGTACCCCTGCCCATCCAGACCATAGAATATCGTGTTCTACTTTCATTTTCACAAGATATATTTCCAAAGTAGGTAAAAGACGCATCCAAGTGTTGTGTAATATAGCCATGTTTTTCTTTTGTTATTATTGATGTATAGTTATTCAGCATGGTAGACAATTTCAACAGGATTTTCTACGGCATGACTGATTTTGAATGAAGGATTTCTGATTTTAAAGGTTGCCACAGTGTCTGAAAAATCCCGCATCATGGAGCTTGAAAGGGACCTTTCACAACAGAACAGAGAAGTGGCTGACCTGCAGCTCCGTCTTGGGGCCAAAGATGGCTCCGTGGACCCGGACTCCACCCTTTCCAACCTCCTGGAAGAGGTCAACAGGTTGAGAAGTCAGTTGTCCTCTCAAGATGTTAGGCACCAAGAGGAGATGGCAAAGCAGAAGGTGGAACTTGAATCTCAAGAGAAGGCTCACATAGAGATGACGGCTCAGCTTCAGGCGGCATCTATTCAGCTGTCTAGTGACAAAGAGCAGTTGCATATCCGCTTGAGTCAGGCTGAGAAGGAGAAGGCAGATGATGTGGAAGCTTGGAAGACCAAGCTAGAGTCCGTTACCACCTCTCACCAACAAGCCATGGAGGAGCTGAAGTTGTCCTTGAGTGCTGGCAATGTGCAAGTGTCAGAGCTTGAAGAAACCAAAGCAGCTCTAGAGAAGCTAAAGCTGGAGCACAAATTGGCTATAGAGGAATTGGACGCCAAGCATGTTGCTGAGCTAACTGCTTGTGCTCATAAGGCTCAGGAGCTGAAAGCATTGCTGTCATCATTGACAGACGAGAAGGACCAACTGAAGGAGATGTTGCGATCGAGTGTTGATAAAGCTGAGGACCAGCACCTGGTGGAGATGGAGGAGGTTCTTGGAAAGTTGAATGCTGCAGAACTTCGAGTTAAAGAACTTGAGGAGAAAGAAGTTCTGATGGCACAACAATCCTTGGAAAAGGATACCAAAGCTGAAGAGCAGATGGCGGAAGTTGTGGCTCTACGCAGCCAAGTGACACAAAGTAACCAGGAGCTTGAGACCTTGAAGACACAGCTGGCAGACGTGGAAAAACAAGGGAACGCTCAGGACTCTAAGGTGCATTTTGTTTTTGTCTGGGTTTTTTTTTTCCAAAACAAAGCAACTGTTGTCTATAACTGTGTTATAGGTTGGTGAGCTGGGTTCCAAGTTGCAGTTCAAAGAGCAAGAAGTTCTCACCCTGCAGCAGAGTCTGACAGCTGTGCAGCAGGAAGTGAAAACTCTGGAACAGCAGCTTGATGGCATGGTGAGAGATTTCATGCTTCTGCCAGAATCCTATCTCATCCAGTTGCGTAGTCGTAGAGTAGTTGATATATCGGCTCATTCTGAGCTTGATGGTGAGAAGTTATCTCACTTCATTGGTGATGTATCTTTGAAATTTGTGTATACGTCCATGAAGTAACCTTGTGGAATTAACATTTCAGAAGCAGAAGTTGACTGAAAGCACAGAGCAACATTCAAAATCAGCAATCACTATGCAAGGTAGAGACACTTTCTGTTAGTTTTGTCTTCGACTATTTGATTACTTTGTAGTGACTAGTGATCTAATTTTCGTTTCTTCCCGGTCAGACACCGTTGAGAAGTTCACTCAGAAGGAGGAACAGTGCGCATCACTGACAGCAGAGGCTGAAACCCTTAAAACTCAACTCAGTGGTTGGTGTATAAATTGATGATGCTTATATGTTATTCTCACACTTACCGCTGTAACGTTCCATCCTTTCCGCTCAGGCCTGGAGAGGAAGCTGGGGGCGGCAGACAAGAGAGTGGAGCAACTCACCAAGGACAAGAGCAAGCTGGAAAATGATATTTCAGAGATGATGAAGGCTTCTGGAGATAGTTCAGTTCAGCTTACTAAGATGAATGACGATTTGAAAGAAAAAGAAAGGTGAGTTTAGCAGTTTCTGGTAAACATGTTCAGCATTTCAATGAACAATTTAATTGCAGGCGGGTGGAGGAGTTACAGAATCAGCTGGCAGAGCAGAAGGAGACCATTTCTAACCTGAGTGAAAAACATTCACGCGAACTGAATCAAAAGGAACAGGAGCTGACTGACACCAGAGGAGGACTCGAATCTCAAATTGACAGCCTTCAAGAGAAGATTACAACCTTGGTTTGTAGACTTTTGAACCCATACTCTTCTATTTAAATATTATTGAAGACAGACATCTGTGAAGTGCACCTTTTTCAAGAGTGAGGAGTGGCTCCTGTTGCACAACATCATTCCATTAACATCTTTCCTCTTTGTTTTAAGGAAAAGACTGTTCTCCAGGGAGAGACTCTTGTGGAGGAACTGAAGCAGTCTAAAGAGAAAAGTCTGTCTGAGGTCTCAAGCCTTCATGGGAAGGAACTTCAGGTCTTGCAGGATCAGCTGGACAAGTTAAAGCATGAGATCTCACAGTCCACAGACAAAAACCAGCAGCTGGAGAAGTTGGTAACTGAGTTGAAGCCATTCAAGGAACAAGTTCAGGTAAAAAAGAACAAGTTAATTTTCGTCACTCACCTTGGTAGAGCCGATTTGAATGTGAAGAATCCTGATGTATTTTTAGAGTTGTTATTTAACATCAGTACTTTTTGGACTTCTTTCACGTCCTCCATTTTTTAACCATCACTGATTAATTCCTACACTCTAACATGGATAGTCTAAACATGCTTTCTTTCATCTATCCAGGAGCTGCGTTTGATGGTTTCATTTTTCTTTAATAGAACATTTTCACTGAGTGGTTTCTGTTTCAGTAAATTCTTAAATTATCCAAGGTGTGTTTATGGATGATGTACCAGCTGCCACAGAGTCATGATTGTTCATTTAACCAGGTGTTGCTGTCACACCTTTTCTGGTTCAGATCAGAAGCTGCCTTATGAGATTGTTGAAACTCATAAGTGAAAATGTTTGTTTTCCATTTATTTATTTATTTTTTTGTGGCGCAGTCTCCGGCTCCTGCAGCTTATCTTTTCATTGGCCTGTCTTTTTCATCCACATCTGCTTGGTTTATTTTTTGATTCTTGCATTTCCTTGCATTTCACATTAGATGCATTATCCCCCTTCTTTTCTGTCTGTCACTTTTATTTTCCCAGTGTGTTTCTGCTGAGCTTGACTCCTCCAAGCATGATGTGAAAAACTTGTCCAAAAAACTGGAGACTCAGAATATAGATCTTGTGAACATGACTAAACAATGCGCAGACGTTAACACAGAGAAATGTGATCTGGAGAAACGGCTTTCATGCATACAAAATGAGCTATCGGAGAAGGAGGGTCGTCTCGAGCAGCTGTTGGCACAGAATAAGGAACTGCTGGAGTCAAGAGAAATGTACACGAAACAGCAAGATGATCTTCTTGTGCAAAATACATGTTTGGATCAAGAAAAGGAATCACTGAACAACAAACTCAGGGAAGTAAATAGCAGTTTGCAAGAAGCCCAAGAAGACAACACAGCTCTGAAACAGTCAGTTCAGGAACACAAGGACAAAATTGAGGAGCTTCAGAAGATAGTTACAGGGAACAATGAGTTAATCCAAAACCATCAACAGCGCATCGAGGAACAACAGGCTCAAACAAAGCAACTTGTTGACGATTATGAAAATGTGTGCAAGGAAAAGAAGAGGGTTGAAGAGGACCTCAGTGAAGCCAGATCGAACTTCACAACTGAAAGGGAGACCCTGCTCTCAGACATCAATGCTGCTAAAAATGCCAAAAAGTCTCTGGATGCTAAAAATGCTGAGCTGCAGGCCAAATTTCAATCGATGAAGTTAGAAAAAGAAGACCTGACAATGAAGAATACTCAGCTACAAGCTCTCACAGAAACACTGACGAAAGAGAAGGCAGAGTTGGCAGGTCAAATCAGTGTTGCCGCGACTGATAAAAAGAGCCTAGAATTGCTGAAGGAGGAGCTTCAGAACAAGCTAGCTGTCTCCAAGAAAGACCTGGAGTCTTCAGTTCGCGAGGTCCAAGATCTTCAAGCATCGAAACTGAGCTTGGCCCAGATGCTGGAAGAATTTAAAACAAGTAATGAGATTACCGATTCTGAAAGGATTCAGCTTATACAGGAGAAGGAAAGCTTGCTGACGATTCAAAGGAAGGTCAGCAATGAGAAAGACGAGCTAGTAAAAGAAATTGAAGAATTAAATGGGAAGCTGAAAGATCTGAGGCTGGAACTCTCTCAGACCAATGACAGATTACAAGACGCCTTGTCATCACTTGAACAGGAGAAGCGGGCGTTGAACACTCAGAGCTCTGAATCCAAGATGGCTCTACATGAGTTACAAAAAGAAAAGTTGGCATTGGAAGGAGCTCTGGAGAAGCAGATGGCTGAATTTGAGCATTTGTCTATTGAGAAAGGTGAGCTGGAGGAGAAGCTTAGTAAAGTACTGTCTGAGAAAGAGAGTCTTTCTCTTGAGAGGGAGAAACTGTGTTCTGATATCAGGTCAATTGCTGACCAGTTGGACAGTCACACGAAGGCCAACAGTGAACTTATCCAAGAAAAGACTAAATTATTAGCACTACTGGGGGAAACACAAAACAAGCACAGTTTGGCTGAAAGTGAGTTACATTTATTTCGAAAAGAAAAAAGCGAGCTTGAGCAGACCCTGGACAAGCAGAAGTCACGTATTGAGATGTTTGAGAAAAGCCAAACTGAGCTCGGTCAAGAACATGAGGCACTAAAAACCAATTCTGAAAAGAATAAGGTGGAACTGACTCAGCAAATAAGTGATCTTAGAAGACAGTGTGAGAGTCTGCAGTCATCACAAAGCCAAGCAGATGTCCAACTGCAGGCCTTAGAGAGCCAAAAGACGAGTCTCCTTCAGCAGATTCAGGACTTGAAGCAACACAGTGATTTGATGTCTGAGGCGAAGAACCGTCTAGAGAATCAGCTTCAGGCAGAGTGCGGAGAACGGAGTAAAGTTCTCACCGACAAGGATGGCCTGGAAAGACAAATGGATGGGCTTAGAAAACAGGTGTCGCTACTGGAAGAAGAGAAGGCAGAACACTTGTCTCATCTCAAGGATGCTGATGAACAGAAGGCAGCTTTTAGGGTGGAGATGGGCGAGACAAGTGCTCGACTGAAGAGGCTAGAGCACGAAACTAGTCAGTTGTCTCAAGACAAGCAAGAACTTCTGTCTCAAGTTAAGGAGATGGAGCAACAAGCACTTGAACTGACCTCTGAGAAGAAGAACCTTTTAGATGAGCAGTCTAAACTGGAGCAAGCGGTGACCTCTCTACGCGTCAGTCAAGAAGACTGGCTGTCAGAGCGCGCTAAGTTTCTTGAAGATCTGGAGAACGAAAAAGCGAACATGCAACAATTTGAGGTCGAGTTCAAAGCTGTCCAAGCCGAAAAAGATCTTCTACAAAAGCAACACCAGTCTGCCATTGAGGAAGGAAAGGCTGTTGAGAACAAGCTCTCCTCCGACCTGTCCACGATAACAGCCCTGAAGGATTCACTGCAAGCGGAAAAAGACGAGTCCATCCAGCGAGTCCAGCAGCTCGAGTCCCAACTAAAACTTGCCCTTTCTAAGCAGCTTGAGGTATTCTCCCTGTGCAGGTCACGAATACACGGTAGACTGGCTGGGGCTGTGTCACCTCCACACTGCATGCAAATTGGTCTTCCTCCCTTCACTTTGAGTTCTAACTTTCATCCTTGGTTCACTAACCACTGGTGATTAACATGGGTCCCAGCCCCTAGTGGTGACCCTGTGGGCTCATAACCAGACTGATGCTGAGGCTTCGACATTACCAAGTCCTTTAACCTTTGATCGTAGGTTAGACGCCCTGTTCCTAATTAACCCCATGCCATTGGCTCATTAGAATCACGCCAAAACTATGAATCATGAAGTCTCTTGTTTCACTGTGTTCTGAGGCCACAGGTGGTTTAGATGTAGAGTTTCCTTTGTCATGTTATATTTCACTAATTTATGTTTGTGAATGTAATTTGGATAAGTCCAAATTTGGGAGCTACTTTAAATTCGGGCTGTCAGTTGATAATGTTTATGAGTTTAACAAATGGCTTCCTCATCAACCACTTATTTATTCATGAATTATTATTATAAATGCTTCAGTTTACACGGTTTCCCTGAGATTTACACACCAAGTTGTGAAGGTTTCACAGACGTGCTCGAAGTGACAGCCCTTATTTAATTTCTTCAGCACCCTGAATGTTTAAATGAGCATGTGAAATTACTGAAATGGCCAAACGTTTTTTATTTTTATTTTTTTATTGAGAATTTCTAAGTCATTTCTTCTCATGTTTTAGGCTTCAGAGTCTTCCGGCAAAACTAACAAAGCACTTGAGCAGCTGACGCTAGAGAAGGACAGCTTGCTCCAAGAAAAGAGCAAAGCTGCTGCTCTATTGGAAGAGGCCAGACATTCTAAAGAGGAGTTGGAAGCTCAGGTGAGATTCTCATATGTCACATACTCTGCCACAGAAGAAACAGATTGATTGATAGTTTGTCCTTCTTTTATAAAGCTGGCAGTGCTGAAGAAGGATAATTCCAAGTACAGAGAAGATCTAAATGGATCCAAAGAGCTGCTTTGCACAGAAACTCAGAAGAATAAGAGTCTGTGTGAGCAAGTGTAAGGGTTTAATGCTGTTTATATGTCATGTATCTGAAGTCCCTGTGTTGGTTCTAATAAGTGCTTTGTGTGTGTTCAGTAAAAAGCTTGAAGACACAGTTAATGAGAAGTCTACAGCTCTTCAGATGCTGCAAGAAGAGAAGGACAAGTTGACTCAGGACCTTGAAAGCAATCAGAAAGGGCAGAATGAGCTTGTGAAGGTAAAAAGTCTTAAAGGATGAGCTGCGGTTATCACCCCCGTGTGGCCCTTTTTAAAATCGGTTTCTTATCTCTCCACAGCTCAAGGAAGATCGAAAAGCACTCAAAAAACAGCTGGAGGAGTTGAAGAAAAGGTAGGGGACAGGAAGAAGTATGAGTTGTTTTTCCTTTCACTCTTAAAATGTCAAGGTCACTCTTGAGTGAACGCTAGTGTGGGAATTTTAAAGGAGAAGAAGTGAAAGCTGAAGTTGCACTTGTTGAAACCTGCTTCAGAATGTGTGACTGGCTCATACTCATGGTCAGGTTTCTGAAGCTAATGTACCGTTTTACCCTTCTTAAACTGTGGTATTCACTTCATTCAGTATATATCAAATACTTCTTTTCTTGTATTTAAAGCCTGCCAAGCAATGGTTTCAGGTACTTCTCTTCTGTCGTGTTTCTGTATGTTATTACCATAAATTCTGGACTATGGAGTGCACCGTAATAAACGTAACAAACTCGGCAAAGTTCTCAACTTGAATCATGAACGCATCACATCTTTTTGAGACATCTTTTTTTTACATTAAAGCACTCAAAAAGCGCTGTTTTCGACACCACAGGGTCACCTGCAATTTCATAGGTTTGATGTGATGAGGCTCAATATTTTGGCTGCATGATGCTCTTCAGCCTGTAAAATCCATATACCAGCCATGTCTTACAAACCGCAGGGCTCAGACCACAAGAAAAAAAGTAGCGACTTGTAGTCCAGAAATTACGGTACTTTGTGTTGCATGAAGAGTCCGACTGTAGATGATTTGAAACCTAAGAATGTCTGAAATTTTGTGATGCTTGTTGACAGTGAAAGCAGCCTGAAGGAGAAGTTGGACAAGCAGAAGACGGACCTCCAACAGACAGTCCATAAAAACAGTGCCTTAATCTCAGAAAAGGATCAGCTGGTCGAAAATCTGAAGGCCGAGGTAGGAGCGCTCTCAAATACACATCAACTAGCACCTGCCCATTATATACATACTGGTAACATCCTCCGAAAATTGTCACGAAAAGTCCAATGCTGTCGCTCAATCCCACACATGCACACAGGTATGTAAACGAAGGCAGGTACCGTCATGCTAGCTGACTTATGTATCTATGTAAATGCTCACTGGCTTTAGGATATGAGACCATTTTTTTTAACTTCATTGTAAATATCGACGTTCTCTCCAGTGCTTGAGCAACTGAGGGGCCCACCACACTGGGATGTTGGCCCTTGACACTGGGATTTCACCTCGATCCTGGTATTTTCCACTGGTTTTGTCAAGGTGCGGTGCAGTGTGGGTCACAATGCAGGGCTCTCCCCAGCATTTTTTTCCTCAGTGTCGGGGATGTCTTCATGTGATTCAAATGGCAGAGAACATTGGCCATCCTTACGGTCCTCTGCGAGGAAAATTGTAGGGGTAAACTCCCAGAGTCAGCGATCCCTTGCTGCTGAAAGTCTAGGGAGAACATTGATATTTACAAATAAATCTATTCTACTCTAATCACTGCTCCCTCACAGTCGAGTTGTCGACTACACCTTTTAAGGTAGAGCTGAAGGAGTTCGAATATTGACTACAGTATGGTCAGATTGTGATGAAGCCATTGCATCACATGTACGTGTGAGGGCCAAAATGAGCACGCACCCATTCATATGTTTACATGCTTTGTGTGGGTCCTTCATGCAGGGCCTTTGACGTTTCTCAAAAACATCAAAGGACGTACTGTAAGATGGCGTACAGACTGTATTATTTCATCAATGTGTTTTCCCTTCAGCTGACCTCTCTTCGCGGTGAAAGTGCCTCGGTTAAATCTCTGCACGAGACAATTCAGACTCTGGAGAAGGACAAGCTGCGTCTCAAGGAGCAGGTGGAGAGGCTCGAGAGGGACGGAGTGGTGGGCGCCTCAGGTAGTTTACATTTCAATGTAGTTCTCAGTTATTTGCTAGAAGTCAAGTTGTAACGAGAAATGTTCCTAGGTGATGCGAGTGGGGACAAGCAGAATGAAGACGAAGATGATGCGGAGGGTCAGGTGAGTGCATCGCTTTTAAAAAACAGACTTTCTTGTTCTGTTCTCCTGCTGTGTGCAATTTCTTCCCTGTAACAAAAAATGCCTCACCTCAGTACGGTGCATTTGAACTCGTACTGCCAATCTGTGTCACAGCTCAGGTGTATCTGAGGTCTTTGTCATGTTTAAAGGCGAGAAAGAAAAACATGTTTGTCATCAGTTACCTGCAGTGTCTAAAAGATACCATGATTGTCCTCCTCAAGCTCTTTGATCCTGATCAAAGGTTCAAAAGACAGTTGAGATGATAAATAAGAGAAGAACAACTTGACAATAATAGAGATAAAAGCAGCTAAAATCAGAGTAGATAATTCCATTTACTGTGACTCCATCGTCCTTTATAGAACACTCCTAAAAATAAGACTAAGGTAACTCTTTTCATTGCGGTTTAAATCATGACTAACCGGACCTATTGTTACTAAATACTGTTGGGTTGGAATGATGACTCAGAACACCTTGTATGAATGCTAAAGTTGTGAGAAACTCAGCAGAACTGGCTTCTTTCCTCTGGTTTTGCTGTTCTTCTACAGGTTGCCTTGTTGTGCATGTCAACATGGGGATCAGAGTCATCTTGTCTACAGTATAATGTTTTCAGTGATGCTTGATATTGTTTAAAAAAAAAAGTTAATCTGAGGGCCATTCTCTGCATTTCGCCTCTCACTGCTGAGAAATGTTATACTGTATCTCCTGTCACAAGTGTTTTTTTTCTGATGTGAATCTTGATTTTTCTCCTTCTCTTTTCTGAAACGGCAACTCCCTCGTCTGCCCTGTTTCTGATGTTGGCTTTGCTGCACCTTCATCAGGCAGCGGTTTGTTGTTTTTCATCAGCTTCACCCGTGCATGTTGTGTGTCACTGGGATTGTCCCCTGAATTTTATACATTTTATGAAAATTGCACTTGGTTGTTTGTTCACTCCTCTCTTGCTACGGACAGTTATTTAAGATCTGCACTAGATTTGGGCCCAGAGGGGAAGTTCAGTCCACATATTCAGATGTGGTGAGTTATTATCAATGGGTTGACAGGCTGTTGTGCTTCTCAGATCCAGTTCCTCAATTCAGTCATCGTGGACCTTCAGAGGAAGAACCAGGAACTCAAGGAGAAACTGGAAAAAATGGCCACCGCTGCTCTAAATGGGAACAACCAGAGCGAGCTGGATAACTACAACAGGTGAGGCTTGTTGAACCACTTGCTTCTAGTGCGCTACATGAATGTGTTCTGGTGCTCTGCAGTCTGGTGTGTCTCATGTAGAGGCTACTACAGTTGCTTTCAGGGAGATCGGATTAGAACTAGTTTCATGCAACCATCGTCAGTGCCACCGTGATGTGCGTCTTGTGACAAAGTGACGCTTTATATGCGTAATACATAACCCGCACACATCCGAAGTCTGGCCTGAGAGCCATTTGCCTTTGGGATTCCTCAGCTTAAAATGCAATACCAATTAGCGACATTTGACCATTTGGAGAGCTTGTGAGTCAAATGGGAATTCCGCTAAGTTATTCTTCATATTTCCAGTCCTTTTTGTGGAGAGTTGCTTTTTTTTTTATAAGCTTCGGTTTTGTACTCTAACCTCATAAAACGTTTGTTGAATAACTACTGTAAATTGCTGACTATGAGCCACTACTTCTTCCTGGTGTCTGAATGCTGCGGCTTCTATAGCTGGTATATATATGGATTTATACAGGCTGAAGAGCGTCACGCTGCCAAAATATTCAGCCTTGTCACTTCGAACTGCTGAAATCATAGGCATTTTATTGACCTTAAAGCGCTCAAAATGTGCTGTTTTCACCTGCGTCTGCAGTTCTGCCGACAGACCCGATCTCCTGGAGGTCAGGAATCGAGAAGCAGCAGCGACCCTCTGTGGTGTCGTAGCTTCATACTCGTGGGCGAAAACAGCACATTTTGAGCGCTGTTTGTAAATAAAAGATGTGAGGCATTCATGATTCAAGTTCACAACATTGCTGAGTTTGTCTTGAATCAGTCTTGATGCTGGACACCATTTTCAAAACTGCTTTAGAAGTGATCCTGGTGGTGCACCACGGACCTTTCTACGGCGCAGACAACACTACTACACCCCCAGCTTATAGACCCGTGCGGCTTATGTATGAAAAATATCTGTTTTCCATCTTAACTTTAGTGTGTGCGGCTAATAAATGCCATCTAATATTATCGAATCTAATATTCTGGTGCTCCGTACATTCCGAAATTTAGGGTACTTACTACTGTTTTGGAGAAATTTTAGTGGCTGTGAGAAAAGGAAGTCTTTCAGGCACTTTCTTTGAACTTCTGTATTAGGTAACTCATGATGTGGTGCCACTGTTCATGCATTTTAAACTTGCCAATGGTAAAGCAGTGGGCTCTGACTTCACGCATGTTTGTGTCACAGCCTCCCCTCCTAATCCTGAAATACCTGGAACTTGTGTAAAAACAGTTTATATTGGAGCACATATTTCAAATGTGGAGATCGGCCTCCTGTGATCAGAGACTGACTGAGAGACGCTCATTTTGGGTGCACTGGAGAAATAAGAGGACAAATATGGTCAACATCTTCCTGTCCAGTAGCCCTCCGGTCGTCCTCCGTGGCTCGGACGGAGGGAGGCCGTGCACCCAGAGAGAGAGAGAGTTTGTCCATGGCACTTCAGTTGGCCTCTGGCTGCCTGGCTCACTGATGCTGAGTGACAAAGCCAGAATTGTTATCGGCCCAATTCCAAAGATCAAATTGGGTCAAACTCTTTACCTCGAACGTCGCCTCCTGGCATCACTGAAGCTTCTGCCTTAATGGTATCTGGCAACACAAGTCTGATGTTCACTGGTCTCATCATGACTCCCTCCTTAATTGAATTATTCTGAAGGACCTTTGGCTCTTCAGTGCTGTCGTCCGTGCTCACGCAGACTCCCTCCCTCCCTCTTCCTCCCTCCACAGTGCTGAGAAAGAGCACGTGAAGAAGAAGCCTCCTCCGCGACTCTTCTGCGACATCTGCGACTGCTTCGACCTGCACGACACGGAGGACTGCCCCACGCAGATGCAGATGCCCGACTCGCCGCCTCACACCAGCTACCACGGCAATAAAGGCGAAGAGCGGCCGTACTGTGACATCTGTGAGGTGTTCGGCCACTGGACAGACTCCTGCAACGACGACCAGACCTTCTAATGCCTTCGACGTCCGATCGCACAATCACTGTACTTGCACATGATCTGGGATAACGCTGTGCTTTTTAGTGTGACGGTGGTTCTGAAACAGCATCTGGACTAAAGCACATGGCAATCAAGCTATTTGTATTATTTCTATTACAAACAGGGGAGATGTGCGCATGTGTGACACCTGGTGGTGACGTGGGATGAACATATTACGAGAGAAGATTCTTCCGATCTTTTAATTTATGAAGAGATCATTTGCACAGCTTGTCAGTGAGACACACTTTGTTTGAAAATGTAAATGACTTGATCAGTTTCTGCAAAAAGAAAAAAAGAAAAGATCCATAGTTTATTTTTATATGCTGGAAATCGGTTGTGTGACGGATGAGAACAGCAGTGGTCCTCGTGTGCGTCGGCTGAAACGGGAACTCGGGGAAATGTGAGCACTTCCCACTTTGATGGAATCAGTTCCGCATGAATTGCCTTCCCAAATTAGCTTTTTAACAATTGCGCAATGTCTTTGTGAGACATTGAAACAATTTGTCCAAAACTGTTTAAAATAAAGTTCATTTATGCTTAAATTGAAATTTGTTTCGACTGTGATTGAAAACGTTTCTTCCAGCTCCGTCAGCGCGACGCCTTTGGCAGAAAGGTTCCTTTCTTGCTCCATATCTTCTGCCATGTTGGCTCACCACCAATTCAGCTCAGTTTTCATGCCCCAACACATGTCCCTGATTTCACTCCAATGTTTATATTTGAATCACTACAGAATGAACTAACACTTAGGTTTGTTTTTTCTCAAAAGAAAGTAGGTGTCCGTCTCTCAGCCAAGTGGGTGGGGAACTAAGCCAAATAAGCCGGAGTGTTTGACTCCAATCCTGGATCAATACTGGATACCAGTTTTCAAAACAAATGTTTAATCATGTAAGACAGTTTGAAATGTTACAGCGAACCATTCACGTTGTGAAATCGTCAAAAAACGTCATCGTCATTTAGGTCAAGGGAAGCGTTTCAACCCAAATATGAGCCCATTGCTGCGACAGTTGCCTCCGAGGCAGACCTCCATCTCTGCAGCTCCACACTGAGCTCTACTGTGACCGGCTTCAATTCCTCGGGCACAGAGGTCTCCACCGCCTCTTCCACCACAGACTCCTTTTTACCTTTTTGTTTTCCTGCAGAAAAAATGTCCGCGGTAAGTTCCCATCATGCCTTGTCACGAATTAAATGTAGAATTGTTACCCTTTCCTGCAGGTTTCTTTGCAGAGTTTTTTTCTTCTTTTCCTTTTTTCTTTGCTTTCTTTGGCTCCTCTTTAATTTCCTTTTGGATTAAAAAAAAAAAAAGAAGTTGACCCTCTATTCACCTTACTGAACCGGTCATGAGGTACTTGCCGGTTCAGGTTTTTCAGGCACCTCCTCTTTTTCTTCTTCCTTCTCTTCCTTAGGTTTAGGTTGAAGGATGCCAAAATCACAGACGGTGTCAATGTTTTGGATTCCTCGGAGCAGACCATGCATGGGGACTTGGATGGCACAGACGACCGTTGTGATGGGGGGCCCGGGGACAAGCTCGATGGTATTCCTCTTGTTTTTCGGTCTGTCCTTGTTTCCTTGTTTTGCTGTCTGATCAAGATTAAAAAAAACATGTTTGAACGATAAACGCTCTTGCTGTTCACTGGAAACTCATCTTTGTGGTGACACCCCGGGGCACCAGTCTCCAGTCTCTCCTTAAACCACTTAAATTCCTGTTCACTTCCAATTCCAGTCACATGTCATTCAAACGAAATTTGGTGGGAGTAAAATCTGCCTTTGTCCAGCAAAGCTACTGCCAGGAGACTCCTCTACCACCGAGCAAGTGAAAACAACGTACTTCTTTTTTGCCTAGTTTGGATGCTGCCATCTCCTCAGGAGTTGCTGGCCAGGACTCGGTCTGAAATGGAAAGGGTTGGCTCATGCTTTGACAAGTCTCTTGATGGGTTTCTGGTACCTTCTCCTGCTCTATCTGGATGTCGAGCCCATGTTTGAGGAACCTCTTGAAGCCTCTCAGGTCGGTGATGGCGTGGGTTTGACTGTCGCCAAACTCCATGCTCTCAGCCCAGGCCAGCTTGGGAGTGCTGTGTTTTGCAACTGTTGGACAAGAATATATTTAAAATCCATCCGATGAAAATGGAACATGAAACATTCTGAAGTGTAACAACACCAAACACGACTGAAACCGACACTGAGAGTGCCACGATGCCACTTCAAAAATGACTAGTTACCATTGAATGGGAGTGGCCTGGGCGCCTCAAGCGCATTGACCTGCCGCTGGTTTTCCTCTGCGGCTGTTTTGTCAACCTCCAACTCTGGCTCCTGCAAAGAGGCACGTGATGAGGTACAGTACATGTGAGAAATCTGCATGTGTGCGGTGACTGGTGCAAGATGGTGTCATTCAACAATAAAGCTTAGTAAAGCGCAGGCTAGCGCACTTCAACCTTGGGCCCCAGGGACACACTGTGGTAAAAAAAAAAAAAGCCCCCAAAAAGATCCATGTTTTGTGAACTGGAATGGACATAATAAATCCTAAATGAAAATATGAAATTCTAATAGAAATGCAAGTACTGTTTGGTATCTACATATCTGTTCACATTTGATGACTGAAATAGTGTTTTCATGGTCCAAAAGTATTTGAATAAGCATAAAATCTCCAACAGTTTCAATGTGGAGCTCAGTAAGGTCACAGCACAATTGAGGGTTTCAGTCAAAATGTCTCTTTTAAGGGTTAAGACTGCTATAGATGTGCTGAATAGAATAGACTACCAGCCTCCATTTGCCCCCCATAGACACAGTATCAAGAGACAAGAATTAAAGAAGTAAAGACTATTTTCAAAGTGTTTCTTTTTATTCAATGTTTTGATATATTTATTTTTTATTTTATTTTATAATACCGTTGTCTCCCATCTAGCAATTTGGAACCTATGATCTGGAAAAAATGAATGGAAGTCTATAGGGAAATAAAAGTTTTTTTTCTGTTTTTTTCATCATTTAATTCCTATATGGAAACTCATCAACTCATTTTTGGTCTTCATTTTCCTTTTTTGGAAGATGATGATGCGGTGAGGTGACCCCTGAAGGGAGAAGCCAAAAGAGAAAAAAGAAGATTTTCCTTTTTTTTTTAAGTACATTCTTCTAAACTCTCTCATTTTAACAGTATTTTATGCTTCAAAATAGAAAAATTCATGCTATTGAAAAGACATCCATCTGAACTAACATACACAAATTTACCAGCTCAGTACTTGCTCTGTCAGTGAAGAACTTATACGTCACACAGTAGCTGTAGGTGATGACAGGATACTCAGGTGCGTTCTCCCCAACGTCCATCATGGGATCTGGCAGCCCCCTCATGGTGCCCACACACACAGTGACGGAGGCTGGCTCAACAGTCGCATCTGGTCAGGAGACAAAGTTAGGGTGAAGAGGTGCAGCAGGCCTCGCGTCTCTTCACCCACCACTTCTCTGCACGAGTCCTCTGAACCTCTGCCTGTCGTCAGGTAAGATCTGCGAGGCGTCAAGGAAGGACAGGTGAGGCAGACGGTCGATCGTGAAGCCTGGGTACGAGCGGGCAAGAGTCAAGGGGTTTCCTTGCAGCATGAGAGACTTGAGGTGGGGAAGCTCGCTCAGGTAGTCCAGCAGTTCCTGCTGCACCCCGAATTCACAGTCACTTAGGTCCAGACATACGACCTGGGGCCTGGGGACAGAGGGGTCATCGAAACTGAGTATGAGTCCCGCTACTGACCCACCTGGATATACAATATATATATATATATATTTATGTATATATATATATAGGTGGTTCAGTAGCTTGACTCTTACTCAGTTTTTTTCTTTTTTAAATTATTTTTTGAGGGGGTAGTAATTTAATCTTCAGTATTGATTTTTTTTAAATAAAATTAATTCTATATTGTTTAAAACAAAGTCTAAACAAATTTCTTCCCTCATTATTAATTCTCTCATGTCTCAAAAAATGTAATTACATAATTTTTTAATTATATATTTATTTATTGATTTTTTATTTTTTTTTATTTAACCTTTAGCAATGAACATGTATTGATTTTTTTTTTTATTTTAAAAGCAATTGTTTTGAATCTTAAAAAAATGTTGTCACGTTATATATATGTCTCACGTCTCAAAGAAAATTATGTATATAAAATATATATATATAAATTCTATATTATATATGTAAAAACCACATATATATATCTTTTTTTGAGACATGTGAGTCATATATATAATTTGACTACATTTTTTAAGATACAGCCATTTTATCATCAGCCTTTCTAAGATCAACCTTTTTTTGGCCATTTTTTGCCCATTACTGACTCAGTAGCATGGAAATATTTCGCCATCAAATGTAAACATTCAATACATCTCACTTGTCTTCTGTGAAAAAGGACTGGGGATTTTACAGTCAGTGTGATTTGTGGTTTGTTGTGGTGTCGAAAAAATGAGAAGCTTCAGTCTTTTTAGGAGTTATCTGATCACAGTTATCTCACAGCCCAAACGTCAAGGGATAGTCATTTGTAATTTTGGGTCAAACAAACCACACTCAAGCACTGAGAAGAAAAACCACCAGCGCTGACTCAGCAGATGAGAGTCTTTGTTTCAGTCTTAACTTGTACTTGTCACGGAACGTCAAGGCGCTGCCGTTGCAGTTTGGCCTGTTTTGGAGTTTTGACAAAACGGAGCCAACTTCCTGTTTGTCTGATCAGTCATGCCTTCAAAGAAAACGGTGTGACAAACCCTTCACAAATGGGTTTTTAAGATCTCACATGTGAACCAGAAAAGCACTCGGCGCTCTGATGGGTGGATCACTTTTACCCATCATGATCGTCATGACATTCTTACAGAGTCGAGGAGCACCAGCAAAACCGAACCAGCTGCTCCTGGTCCCATGACTGAAATTTCCTGAGACTGTCATGGAGATTTCTTAAGAACTTCTTGGGTTGTTTCAGCCCGCACACAGTTTGATGCCGCTGAAAACGTAACCCCCATGTGTAAGTGTGCCACTCGGGTCATTTCAATGTCTGGAATTTGATTTATTATTTTCCTCTGGCTGGTGTTTTTCCCCAGCGCCTTTTGCGCTGAGGACCGCCTTGGATCACACATATGCTGTACCTCAATTTAAATAATAAATATGATGTGAGTTTCGACTTTGTTTGTTGTGTAATCTATGGTTTATTTGCTTGTGAAAATAGGTAACTATTTTGGAACACAAAACAAATGACGCATGTCTGACGTCACGGCAGACTCCGACCGCTTCAGCGCTAAAAGGCACTGAACTATCAAAGGTAGAAGCTAGCAGACATTAGCTGACATCGCTAAACACTCAGCGTGACCCTGTAGTGCTGCTCCCACATGATCGACCGACTATCGCGTGAGCGACTGTGTTGAGCATTGTAGTTTCGTTACTACATTCTATCTCTCCACTGAGATATATTTTTTGGTTAACTTAGATCCCATGAGGTGGAAGTAGATGTCCGTGACTTGGGCTCCCGACTAACTCACGATTATTTGGATACCTCAGCGGCATACAGCGCGTATAGGTTGAGGAACATGCCAACATGGTTTAAGTGTTGTAAATAGAATACAAATCAATATTAATAAAATGGATGTGAATATCTTGGTTTCAGGTGAAGTTTCAGGCTGTGTCCCATTTCTCACCCGAACACAAGCACTATCAAGTGCCCTCCGACAACAAAGTGAAGTGACTGACCTCCCTAAGAATTGGGAGAACTTCATGACGTCACGCGTAAAGACAACCTGTCATTGGTTGAGTTTTGTTTCCTGCATATCGAGTGTTGGATCGGCGCAGATAATGTCAGTTAGCTTGTGTGCATTTCTAACCAGAGATCTTTGGTGAAATAGGTCATGTCTTCAGAAGAACCCAGAGTGTTTGAACTGAGCCCGAGGTAGTGAAGGTGTGGAGGCTGGCTCTCACTCAGATTGCTGAGGTCATTCAGAAGGTTGGCACGAAGATCCAAGACCTTAAAACAAAAAAAAAAGAAAAGATCATATCAACTGTGCAAGGACACAAACGGCAGAATCCCTGAGAGGAAAACCTGCACTATTCCTTGCAGCGATTGAGGAAACAACTTACCTCCGGGTCTGTGTGAAATGGCATGTTTTAATCATGGGTTTGATCTTTCCTTTAACCTGACTCACCCGCAGAGTTTTTGGAAGGTTGGCTACGGGGATTTTTGAGATTCGGTTGGCACTCAAAATCAGCTGCTCCAGCTTGGAGAACCTCAACAGCCCGTCATCAATTACTGACACCTGACGAATGGAGGGGGGAAAAAATGTTATATCTTTCAAAAAAAGGTCAAAAGTTTCAGGTTTGAATTCATAAAGAATTGAGACGTTGATGAGAGAAATGTTGCAGGCTGTTGTCATGACTCATGGGCCGGTAGGCTCATGACATCTCCTGATATTTTCCTTGCTTCTGGGCCAGTAAACTTCCAGTGTACCTTAAAGTGACATCGGCGAACACCAATGTCACATGACCGTGGAATATTTCTGCTAGTCTCCATGACCCTGAGAGACGTTCTGAGGATGCGGAGGGGTCCACACTGTAACCTTACCATCTCCTGACAGAACCTTCCGCTTTGTGGGGAAGAGAATCGGTGCAGCTTCTTGTCATTCGCATAATATAAGCTTTTATCTGAAGGCAGCGTTATCATACAATCTTTGATGATACATCACATACATCAAATTTTCCCGTCAGAATCGATCGCACATATGACTCCACTTACTGAAAGTCAGTGGGAAACTTTGTGATCAGATCAAGATTGATGTTAATAGGTCACACTCACATGCCTGTCCACGACGCGAAGCTTCCTAAAGTAATTGAAGATGAAGGTGTCGTTCACCCGACCAGGCGAAACCACCGCCAGTCGCCTGAGAGCTGCTGCCTGAGGGCTCCACGATTCATCGGACTTCCATGGAGAGTGAGGACAGCTCAGCAGGTCCAGGAGTTCGGTCTCCTCACTCGGCATCTCGGGTGCCTCTGTGAGCTCTGCGGTGGGTTTTTTTTTCTGAGAACAAGCTCTGAGTTAGTGTGAGCCACGAGCAGAGAACCCACTCACGCAGATGTGAACTCACCCAACTGCCGCATCCGCACGGGAAGTCGTCGAGGCACAGGTGATGGATCAGCTTCTCCAGCACGGAGGTCAGCGTGATGGAGCCAGAGGCCATCCCATCTGAGGACCCCGGGGCAAACACACTGCTTTATTATGGAAGGGAAGAAACCCGACGCTCTCTTTGGTCAGGCAGGGGAAACCCTCTGTGTATAACGGTCGCCTGGCAACCAGCCCCTCCACTTAGCATATAAACTATATGCACTTCCCTCTCCAGAAATAATTTTCTTTCATTATCCAATAAATAGAAGACTTACATGTACTGTCCGGGACATGAATTCATGTCAGTAAGATAAATCAGCACGAGCTTTCACTGTGTATTTCCTGGACAGATCGCCCAGCAACCACTCACAACTGGGATAACGCTGAGTCAGCTATTAACCTCTGTGTGTCTTTGGAGTCCAGGAGGTGGACGTACAAATTCACCACCCGCCATGTATTGACAGTGATGCTCACTGGCGCCCTCTTCATGCAAACGAAACATCACCCACAATTGTAGCCTCTTGCCCAGTGTTTTTCAACTGGTGACACACAAATGTGCCGTGAGAGAGTGTCAGGTGCGTCGTGGGAAATCCTGAACAATTTGGACCTGTTGACGATCAACCTACGTGAGGAGATCACATGGATTCCGTCAGATTCTTTCTATACATCATAGATCTATGCTGATGCTACTCGTCCATCACTTGCAGCGCGCAGTGTTGCGCTATGCTCCTCTTCCCATTCACTCAGAGCGAAGAAGTCGGTTAAACAACTTTGAGTTGTTTTTAAACCTGATGAGCCTCAAACGTGGCCACATACCGTCCTGACAGAAGATGGGACTGTTGCTTGGCGGCCCGCGACGCCAAAGACTGCTAACAGAGCTAACAGAGCTAACATCGTAGACTTTCAAAAGTTAGCTGAAAACTAAATGCAGAACCAAAATGTGAAGAGAGAAAGAGCCATTGTTGGCATGAAGCAAGCTGAGGCAAAGAATGTCAAATATATGTCTGGAAATTCCCCAAACTACAATAAAATCATGTAAAAGCCACTGTGATAAAATCGAAACGCTTCTTTAAAATAAATAAATCATTATGTATTTTGGCCATATTGCCCACTCCTTTCTGAAGACATTTGTAAACAAATTCATTTTCTGCAAATATACCAAAATAGTTAAGTGTCAGTTGCTACAGTTTTTTTACAGATATAAAGGGATTTTCTACAGGCCTTTTACTAAGCACAATTACGCTTTGGCTGAGGTTCCTTTGGTGTGGTGCCTCTGGATTCTTTCAATGAATGAAGTCAAACACAATTCTTATTGAAGATCAGAGACACTAGACCGAATCTTAAACACATCTGTGAGGCCAACAGCTGGAGTGAGAAGGCCATCAAACAGACTTTATAGTACAGAATGGGCTTCTACCAAAGACGTGCAAAGGTAGCCTCAGATGTCACAGGGGCGTCAGAGGAGCATGCTGTTATGCTGCTCAAGCGTCTTTGTTCACGTCACATCTCACTTCCCATTAAATTATTACATTAAAATAAGTGTACCATTATGAAAGTTTGACGCAATAAAACCAAGCAACCAAAGTAATGACAGATATTCAGTTACAAGGTTCTGGATGACAACCTTCCTAACACAGCAGAAGTAACAGTGACCACTGCAAAGAACCAAATCGGAAGGTGCCTGTGAAGATGCCGCCATATGGAGCTCAAATCATTCCATCATTCCTCCCAAAACTGTGGCTGCAGCCGGTTGGTGGCATGAACCAGGAGGGTCATGAACAGCTGATGCGATGGGCCACAGAAAAAAGGTAGAAAAAGGCACTGTCGCTCGCACATTCCTCACGATTCCATGGATGTGTTCCGTGATCCGCGAGTCACAGCTTGGTAATGAAAGTTGAGAAACATGCACACGAAACAGCACAAAGAATGTCACAACAAAGCTCATGCCTTGAGGCCGATGAAATGATGATTACGCTGGAAGTCGGTCACTCATGCAGAGCAAGTACTGGAACACCCCCGCTCAGTATTTCTGTGTATTACATAAGAATCAAGCGTGAAATGAACGAGTGATGTGAAGTTGGCGATCTGACTGGGACAAGAAAAGTGACTTTCACTTCTGGATATGACAGCGAGTGGACAAATGTTGCACCTGTTTCAGTTGGTCTGCAGCCGGTTAACCGTTACCACCATCATTGATACTTGCTTTTTATTTTCTAGCTTGGCTTTATTTGCAATTTTATCACCTTTATTACATAGTCAACTGAGCATGCTGTGTCAGTGCGTGAGTCAGACTCATACCGGATGAGCCGTCGCCCAAGGACATGGGGAAGTTAGGTGCGACCAAGAGGAGGAAGAAGAGCAAGATGAGAAATGAAATGGAAATAACAACAAATGTTGTCAGCTAAATAAAGATCCTGAACATAAATCAAAAGACCTTTATTTAATTTTCTTTCAGGTGTCATGTATTATTATTATTATTATTATTATTATTGTAGTTGTTGTTGGTGGTGGTGAGAAGAGTGAGGAGAGAAAGGGGGAAAAACAACTCATTAATTTTATTTTTGCTCGTTTTTTTTAATGAACTGTGGTTTTACTGGTTTAAAAAAAAAAAAAAAATAAGAAAAAGTAAAACCAAAAGAATGTATGTGCTTTGTGTGTGTGCCAACAATGTCGGCGACAAATTATCTCACTATTATAAATACATGTATAAATACAAACCAATGGTATTTTAAGGTTTCTTTCTTCTTTTTCCAAGTTTAATAACGTACTAACGGCCTGCAACTGGACCACGCGCGACCTTGAAAGCGCCTCTGCTCTTTCTTTCTTTCTAACTTTCCACTGTGACCACTAGAAGTCACAATTTCCCCACGTGGAATTCGAATAAACAATAACGCATTTACATATAATAAAGTCGATGTAAATGTTTGTTTTGCCTTGAAAACAAAAGGCCCATTATACAGCTCACTTTTTCCCCCTTTATTCCAATGTAAAATATACTGAAGATTAAACAGAGTGACATGAATACACCCCCATTCCACCATGAAAAACAATGAAAAAAAATGAAAATGACACTTTCCCTTTGACACCTCATATTGTGATCAAATTTGGGGTTTTCACGTATTCCCCCACTGATTTTCTGTTGCTCAACCATTACAAGGAAGAAGATTTTAATCTTATTATGTGACATCATCCGCCAACTCAAAGAAAAAAACCTCAGTTATATGTGTGGAGGCTTTTCAGCATGTGTTCACTGAAGAGGTTAAAGTTGGCAACCGAAGATGTCTTTGTGGAAAGGTAAGTACAGACACTCTCCTATGACTTTAATGTGCAACCGTATCATGTCAACCTTGCGCATCCTGACCGTGCTAGTAATGAATCAGTTTGGTAACATTGTGTATTTTAAAATCAAATCCTCACTTACACAGCGTGTAATTCTGTCTCTCCCACTTCTTTTAGAACTAGTGTTATGCATCATACTGTCCAGCATGATGACAGCGGATTCTCAACCAATCCGTAGCGTGGTACAACAACTCAGGTTGTCATTGTGTAATTTGAAGAAGGCAGAAAAAGACTATGTGAGTATCACTACATTGTTGGTGTCTGATTTCCTGTAATGGCTTGAGAGAGAATTTTGAAATCTGTTCAATGAAATGGTGTTCAATAACCGATTCCTCGGTTGTTGCACCTCATCAAAGATTGGCTTGGGAAATCCTCCTGCTAGTGGAAGTCATGAGATTCTTGGTCATTCAGGTGGAAGCTCAACGCTCAACTTTGAAGCCTTGCTAGACGTGATAACTGTCAAACCAATCTGCTGTGCGTGGGAACACGTGTGTTACATAAGAGCATAAAATTCATCATTTTTTCTTCAGTTGTTTTCAAGTAACAAAATAGATATCACATACTGTAATGCAGTGGGATGAGTGTCGGGTGGTATTCCCAGCATGCACTGCAACACAGTGCGTAGTCTGATCATTTACTGTTTGTGCCATAAGTGAAATGGTTAAGTTAAATGTTGTGCTTCTGAGTTACAGTAGTGAAGCCTTTATGATTCAAAGTCTTAAACAGCAAAAGTTGCCTGCACTCTAGACCCTGTACTGTTCAAGGAAGTTCAGGTCACACAGCAAAGTGCCGGCCTTTGAGCAGATTGATGCAGCCCTCAGGAATGCGACTATAAAAGTGATCATATTCAAATGTGTTCTGACTAATTATTTTTGTTTCCTTATTTTTTTCTCTCACTTCATTCCTCTTTTGTTAATATCCTTGTCCCTTGAACTAAAGGGAAATTTAAACAGAAAGGTAGTGACAGATTAATATTTTTATCATCATGTCATAATGGCATCATTATACTTTTTTTTACATCTTCATTCGTTCATTTTTGGGGGGGTTCCTATGATGTGAGGGCTTTTTGTTCTTCTTCTGGACCCTTTTTGGGTGGAGTTTGCATGTTCTCCTTGTGCCAGCATGGGTTTTCTCCAGGTACTCCGGTTTCCTCCCACAGCCCAAAGACATGCTCACTAGCTTAACTCCAAAATTGCTGTGTGTGTTTGTGAATGTGTGGCCAGCGATGGACTGGCCTCTCGCCCACTGACCGCTGGGATAGGCTCCAGCACTGGACACAGGACTGAGCGCTGGTTCACTGTAGATGTGTGCGTGTGTGTTCAGTGTTGTCCACCATCTCCCACTCTGACCAAACAGCTCAGTCCTATCACCTGAGTCAGCTCCATGGAAAAAGATGGATTTATTATTATTATTATCTTATGACCTTTCATCCTTAGCATGCAAGATCTTATAGGTTACAATGAGGTCCACTGCTGTCCACTATCTACCTCTGGTTTTAAGCTGCATGTGATCATGAATAGCCGTTTCCATTTGTGAATTCATCTGAAGTTCAGTCTGAGTTGCTCAGTTGAGCTGTGGAGGGCTGCTCTGGTGATCTGACGCTTGTCTCTTGTGACTCCGTTCAACATTGACCTCTCGCCTGGTTGCAGGTCAAGCGCATGTTCCACGCGGACCAGTCTCAGCACTATAAAACAAACAAGCTCAAGCTCATCCACGGAGTCACCGTGCCAGCTGGAAACTCCAGTGCTGAGATCCAAGCCTCACTGTGTGCCATCAACGACTACCTGGAGAACCATCTCCCTCCCATCATCAGAAACCTCACTCAGCACCACCAGGAGCTGATAAACAACACCAACACTTTTCACCGTCGGTTGAAAAATGAAGTGATACCGAAGCATATCCCTGGAGACACAGACAGCTTCCTGAAACAATGTCACAGAAATGTGTTGGCTGTGGGCAGCTTCCAGAAGAAAGAGATCGGACTCCAGATCATTCGCTCAGCCAGAAGATGGGCAGAGAGTTATGTGGGTGCTGAGGTTCCCTGTCCATTTGACGTCCTTTATTAGTCCCACAGCGGGGAAACCTTTGTATGACATTAATAATGCATCACTTCATTAGTTTATTTAAATCTATTTATTATTTGTGACCTCATTTTGAATTGTGATACACTTGGTCGTCCGGACAACTGACGCTATTTTTACACTCCTATGTATCTATATATTTATTGAACGTTTACATCGTTGCTACAGTCATATGAAAATGGGTGGAGTGACAACGCTGTTCATCGCAGTCACATGTATTTATTTGGTCATTAAAACTATTTATTGATTTTAATACTATTTGTTTCTTTCTATCATGTCTAAATATCATAAAATAAAAATATATTTAATCTCCAAAGAAGATATACAGGTATGTAACGTGTAATTGAAAGTATCACCATAAAATGTTCTAATTCATTTTCAAAACTGCCTCAACAGGTGCTTTCATGAAGTTTTTACTTACATTGAAAAGCGACACGAGAGGCATACAGATAAAAAGACACACAACTAAACAGACACATTTTTGTCCTTTATTTTTTTGTGTACGTAAATCACAATTAAGTTTGACATCATTCTCTCAGAACTGTTTAACACTGCCCAATGTCTTAACCCCTGTTATGGTGCAGTAGCAGGAACACACCATGAACCTCAACGTGACTCCGACTTCACAGAGTTAACGGTGAGCGAGTTGTTGTTGCCGAAGACTTGACTCAGGTATATAAAGACATAAAACATTGAAAACAACTTTTAATGACACACACACACTGCTACAATTCCAAAGATCAACACTCTCATCATGATCCAGTATAAAACACACCCGCGCGCAACTGTCGGAGGTAAAAGCAAATAAAACATCAAATAATCTCCAAGAAGTTTTGAACAGGCAAAAATTGCAAAAAAAAAAAAAAAAAAATAGTAGTCAAGCCATTGACATTGTAATGACATGTTTGAATCTCCACAACTGAGTGCACCGCTTCGATATAAAATCTTTTGTTCAGTAGAAATGTAAAAAGACATCAAAAGACACATGATTGATCAGAGACAGCACCTTGAACTGCAGCCAGAGTGACGCCGATAAGCACTTTAGTTGGAGTAAACAGTTTAGCTGGAAGGAAGATACGGCTCAACAACACAGAACCTGCAGGTTTGAGTCAGACGGACACGAGAATAAATGTTTGATGGTAAACATGAGCCTCACCATCTGACAAACATTCAATGACTTCCTCCTTTGATTTCTATTTTCTTCATCGGGGAAAAAAAAAATTGCAAAAAGCTCAGCCCTGAGACGGAATACAACTACAGCTACTTCTCCTGTAGGTTGTGGCGACACGCCAGAAGCACAACTCTATTCTTCATTTTCAACTCTGCAAACTGCCATTTCTGAGTATGACTGCTGTAAGATGGCGACTTTGGTACCACACTGTCACCATGGTAACAGCTTTCTGACCTCATCCACCAGAAAACAAAGACAAATCCCTGGCAATGTGGCGTTTACCTGAGAGAATGGATCAGGTACTCTAGTGCAGGTGACCAAGGCACACAGCTTGAGAACGTCCACATACGAATAGTCACATAAAAGTCTTGCATTAAGGCATTGTTGAAGAGTGTGTGTTTAGAAGAGCAAACAGCTGTTTTCGGAGAGGTTTCTGTGACAGACGCGGTGATGGTGATTCATCTCTCCTGAGAGCACGGCGGCATGCGGGGGTGTGCGGTGGCCTGGATGGCTTCCTCTGGGAGCAGACTGGGGTTATTGAGAATGGACGTGCTTTTGCTCAGTTGCCGGAGTGTATTCAGCACCACTGAAAGGACAGGGACACGTGATGAGTGCCGTGACACTAGGCTGTTTATCAGTCAACAAGACACATGTGGCATGTGCGGGGCCACTACACCCAGGTGACTCTCATTATAGATGGACCTTACAATGTAAAAACAAAAAAACGTGACTAAAAATCTATTCTTAATTCTTGCTAAGAGAGAAAAAGGATCAGTCGGGTGAGTTGGTTCGGTGACACTGACTACTTGTTACAACAATAGCATGCAGCTCCTGCAGCTGCAGGATGTTGTACAGTGGTGCTCCATCCAAATTTCTAGAGAACTGAGCCTCGATCAGGGAGATCATTTGCGGTTTCGGGTTTCTACTACTTACTGGGTCGGAGCTCCCGAAGTGAACAATGTTTATCGAGCCACTGCAGGGTGGTCTGATACAGCTCGGCTCTGCTTGTCGTGGAAACCATCCCGTTGAAAGACTCAAAGAGTGGCTTGATGATGATGCCAAACTTGAGATGAAGAGGTCAAGGACCATGCACTGCAGTTAAAACCAGTTGTCTGCTTCAGGTCTTTTCGTTTACAGTAACTTAAAACACTTGCTTTAGAGGGACACACCCCAGATGGACCGTCAGGTTTTTCGAAACACTGGCACCGTTGCATTAAAGGATACAATCCAGAATTTCCAGTCCTGAAGAGTTTGCTTGTGGACATAATCTGTGAACTTGTCCCGCACCAGATCCGAGCTCTTGCGAGCAACTGGAACTCCTGTTGCCGGCAGTTGTTCCAGATATAGACTGCATGAATGAGAGCAAAATGGAACATGAAGTACATAAAGAGGAGCATAGAAGTGTTGTGCCAGTGGCACAGAGTTACTTTATGGATGTGTTCCGGGCTTCTATCTCCTCTCGTAGTCTCTTGACCTCCTCCTGTAGCTGCTGCCTCTCCTGTTGGAGTCTCTCAATGTGCTCCACTGTTTTCTGCAGCGTGACTGCATTGCTTATCTAAACACACAAGAATGTGAAAAGGCGGCAGTATAGTACTGTCAATAATGTCACACAAACACACATTGGACTGTGCTTTCAGAGAAGGAACCAGGTTGCGAAGAGTTTTGAAGCCACTGTTGATGTTGGACTGTCTCTTCTGCTCAGCAGAAAAAAACGCCGTCCTCCGGCCCTGCAGCAGAGAGATGTTGCTGCTGAATGAGTCAGGTCACAGCCAAAAACCATCACCATAAAGTATTTTATTTTCTTTACTCCTACACATAAACACTGTATTTGAATAAACAATTAAGACAGGCAAAATTCTGTCCTGTGAGGACCGTGTGAATAAGGACAGAAGAGAAGAAATGTTATATGAAACTTCATCTCTTACAGCTTAGATATTAAAAATTGTGTAATTACGCCTATACTACACTTATACAGTGATTTCATCATATCCCAACTAATTTTATCTGAAGGTCCTCAATATAAATCCAAAATAATGGGAGATATTTGAAGTGGTCCATAACCTTGGCAACCGAACTCAAGGTCAATATCTTGTTTCTTTAGAGAGGGAAGAAAAAAATACTGTTAAAATATATGAAAAGAATCCAATTCAGAAGGGAAAAGGGAAAGACTAAAAGTTTTATACACTATATGTTTATAATAATGTGTTAAGATGACGATTATAGCCAGTATCATGAAGTGAACAACAAAATATTTAAACACTTTGCTTTTGGCGAAAAAATAAATATGTCTTATGTCATCATGTGATGACAACTATAAATAAATATACAGTATAATACGCTATTGTTGTCCACTAAAACTAGACTACAGTAAAAAGAGTATGGACGTGACTAAAACCAATAAAAAGGACTAAAATAAAACCACCCAAATTATTTGGGATCATGGCAGTATTGCTTTCATCACCAAACAATGTTTAATAACAACGAGTCATGAAAAATAAAATGACAACACAAGAGTACACACCTGTTTTGGTTCATTCTTAATCAGAATTGCAGTGCTGGTGATCAGCGACTGTGGACTCGGGACTTGATCGAAAGAAAGCGGTGATCCCTGACCCGATCCCGGCTGGTTTGATACTTGGGAGGCAAAACAAGCTTCGATGACTGTTTCAAAATAAATAGCTCTTGGAGGTAAAAAAAAAAAAAGAGCGATTCATTACCGATGCTTGCAGACGATTGCAGGTTTGGTGGGCTGGGACAGGCAGACATTTCTTTAGGTGCAATGACCTGAGGCGACTTCGATGCCTGAGACATGACATGAAAAGCAGGTGGCTGAAAAGTGAATGAAAGAAAAGTGAGTCACAAGCGCAGGTGGAGGGAAAAGTACAGAGACAATACCATTCCAAGGGAAGATGAGATCATCACTCTTGTGCTGGGGACCACATCTGCCTTAAGATGTGTTGGTGTCATAATCATAGTGTTGGAGTTGCCAGGAAAAGGGGCTAAGAAAACAAAAAAAACCCCACCAAAGTCCAAAATAAATGTGTGGAAATTTTGAAATGATGAACAAATAGAAGGTTACAATGAAGTTTTCATTCACATCAGTGCTATTGATCTGTGAATATTCCAAGCTTATCTTCATTTATAGCAGAAAGTGGTTTTAAAGAGAATGTTTGGACAACAGACCTGCAAGAATGAGGTGTGGTGAAGCGATTGGGTTAGCTGGAGTGATCCTGGGCACGGGTCGGGATTTATTGGCGCTGGAAGACTTAATGGGCCGAGGACGGGCAAACTTCCGAGTGTTGTGTGATAAAGGGGCAGGACACGGAGCTGGGGACTGGAACTGTGGAGGAGGGGGGGCAGGTTGAGGGGCTATGGCTTGGTATTCTATGTTTTGGCTGAACGTGGGGGCGGGTGGGTGAGGAGAGACGGTGGAGGATGCCGTGTGGGTGATCACAGAAGGAGCAAGTGTTTCCTCAAGATCAGAAGAGCCGTCCAAGGTCAAGGGCATGTAAGGGACAGCCGGGGTCAAGCCGGGTCCAGGGAGAGGGGCGTGAGATAACTGCTGAAAGACTGACGGGTCATGACTGCTTTGCACTTCTCCTCCAGTAAACATGTAGTTCGGGACATATGCAGAATCAACTGCTGCACCCACAGGTTCACTGGCCAAGGGAGACGCGATGTGAGTGTTGTTGAGCTGCATGGAGGACGATAGCATAGCCTGCAGGAGAGATACAGAGGTCGACTTATTGGTCCTCGAGGACTATGACTACTGAATTCTGAAGGAAGTAATCACTGCCTTCCACTGCAAACACTTAAATTATGAATTACAAATCACTTCTGTATCAGTTATTCATAAGAGATGTTTTGAAGACATGAACAGGATCCATTAATATGATATTTAGTTTCTTAAAACTTAATATTTAGTTTCAGACTGAACTTATGCAAATACAATTTATACTTAATATTCATCTGATTTTGCCCATGTTTGTGAGCTGAAGAGAAAAAACTATATTTAACATTAAGTTGTAGTAACAGCTGGAGCTGTAATCAGAATAAAATAAAAAAATAAAACATAGAATGTCTGACTTCAACTCACACATTTTCATTTCATTTAAAATGTCACTTGTGATGATCACAATCCAATACATGACAACAGGGTGGTCAAATTGAAGAAATGAAATCTGTACATAGAAGCTTAAACCTCAGGGTGGAAATGATGCTGCATGAAGTGAACACAGCAACATTTTGTGCTTCTATCCTGCAGGTTTTTAAACTCAAATCTTCCCTCCACCAGGGCAGTTTCATTCACACCTTCATCATGGATGTTTTGGTTAGAATTGGTGCACTGAAAAAATAAATCCCAGCGAAAGGAAGATCATGTGGGATCACAACTTTCATCTCTAACTAATGAATCAAAAATGAATCGAGACGTCCTACTTCTAGTTGCCACAAGTTTACAACACGAATATCTGAAAACAGAAATACTATGCAACACAATGGCACTGAAGAGAAGGCAAAAGGTTGCAAAGCTAAAACAGCGCCAGGCATCACCAAGTTTATTTTCAAGTTTAAATACTCTCAAAAGGTTTAATTTAGGTGGGATTCGATTAAAAATAATAATCGTAATAATTGTGGTTAATTAATATGAATTAATCTCAGTTTAATAGTATAAGAATATTTGCCGCAAGAAGCCACATTTTTCAATTTGAATGAATTTGGTATGTTACTGAATGAAACAAAGGACCCATACATACATTTAAACAACAAAATATTGGTTATTTTGCATCAGTTTGACAAAAGCACAATAACTCTCAATGGTGTCTATATTCAAGTTTTTATATCACCTTATTTAAACTAAAGCTCTTTTAATGTCTTGAAAATATTTGTATAAGAATTTAAATTTTATAAGAATTTCAAGTACATTCAGAGTAGTGGAAACCCTGGCCATCGTGCAGTGAAAAACCTCCCTGAACAAAAGCAAACAGATGCTTTTGTTTGCTTTGGTTCAGGGATTCCTCCGTGTTTGTTGTTGTTGTTATCATCCTAGCTGCCACGTGTCTTGCGCATCAGTGTGATCAGTGGACCAGGAACTCCTGCACTGACAAAGGCTCAAACTGTTGAATGAAATTAAACTAAATTATTTCTTGTTGTAATTAATTAATCGTAATAATGTTGTAATTAATTTGTAATAATTAACGCGTTAAAGCCCCACCACTAAAAGTTGAAGAAGAATTACATTGATGGGGCTACAAAAGATGGGAACATCAGTACAATATTAGAAGGTATTCTCAGCAACAGCTTGCTTTTTATTTTAGTAGTGAAGCAGCTCAACTGTGTGTCGAGGTCGACTGTGGTGTTATTGCTATTATCTTGTTAAACAAATGTTGAGAGAGGAATCTCCTTCTCCAGTGGTGTCTTGTTACCTGTGAGTTGGTGCTGCTGCTGGGTAGAGGAGTAACAGGTGATGCAGAGAGGGGAACAGAGGAGAAGTGGGACGGACGGAGGCTGTGAAATAAGTCTGAAACAAGAGTTCCCTATGTTAGCTAACGGTTAGTAAAAATCACACTACTCCGCTGTTAGGCTCAGCCAACTGCTGATTTCTGTAGCGTGTGAACGATTAGTGTGCTGGCGACACTATTGCGGCTCTGAGTGGAGCTGTATTCCTACCTTGCAGTGGATCAAAGGAATCCATGAAGTCCAGGTTGGGCTGCAATGGGATGAGTCCTGGTTGAATCATGTCTGCGTTCCCTGCATGAGCTGGCGACACACAGGATGGAGGTAGCCATGAAACATTCACTCCTATTGATCTGCATGAGCACTCACGCCGGCCACACAGACAATAAAATAAAATACTGCAAATATGCCAAAAAAATTTTTTTTTTTTCTTACCAATTTCCCGTGGATTCGGCAGGGGAATGGAGTGGTGGGAGACCAGTGTGGAGAACAATGTGTCAGAAAACTCAGACATCAGAACATCCATATCAAAGAGAGGGTCCATCTCCATCGGCACTGCTGGTTCTATGTTCCTGCGAGGGGGGCGACGTAGGGTTGTCTCGTCATCCTGGCAAAGGGAGACACGTAGCATGTCTGGAGAGATTTCCCCGAACAGCGTATACTGCTCCTCCGGAACCTTTGTGCGATTAAGAAAAGGCAACCAGCAAGCAGGTTAGTAGCACAAACGCATGCAGTGATGTGGACAAAAACAAGGGATGATGGCATTTCACTTCTTCTTGTAAAAACCATCAGGCATGTGCACACACATCAAAGAAGGTCAGGAGGTCAATACCGGACTTAGTGCAGTGTAATGAACCATAGCACAAATGTTGCGTGTCAGGAGCTCCATACCTTAAGCAAGCTGGAGAGGTCATCATCCTTGTGCTTTTGAAGCTGCAAAACACAGAAAGATTTGAGAAGTGCAATGGACGGCTTCATAATGGAGCGCCCCACTAATACCTGCTATTATGTTTCACACTGTTTATAGATGTTTTCAGTTAAATCAAACACGTTGCAATGACATTTTAAGTGATTAAATCTTTACTCTTGACTCCTCACCACAAAAAAAAAAAAACAAGAAAATAAATAACCCCCAGTCCGCTGTTCAATGAAAACGCATTTCTTGTTATATCTTCACAAAGGCTAACAGCCTTAAGACATGAAGAGGAAACATTGATGCGACTCATGAGAGCGTTTGTTGACATGTCAGCGCGGGCTCCTGAGTGCATGACATGCCTGCTGTAACAAGAGGCTGCAGCGGAGTCTGATGGTGTAACTGATCGCTGCTGGCGATCAGCAGCAGACGACACACAGTCAAAATAGACACGTGCATGGACTCCGTTTACTAAAGCTGACTCACATAGGTGTCCTCTCTTTCTCAGCACCTGAGCTCGCCATGAGCCATGACATGCATCATTTCACCTCGAAACAATACTTAATACCTCTCAGAATGTTTGAAGTATTTAGTGAAAAACCATAGTGGAAACCCAGCTCCTGAGTAAAACACTGATCTCCCTCCCAGTTAAAAAACTTAATAAATTGTTTATGAAACGCTGTACTTTACCCTTTTCTTGAAATATGTCCTCCACTTGTGGTATTCTCGAATGACGATCTCAATCCTCCTTTTCCAGGATTTCCCATCACTAGACATCTGCAAAGGATGGGTTTGTTTGTTTTTTTTTCAAACAAGTAGTCTTTTCAATTACAATCTTTTTTTTTGTAGACAACTTTGAGGACCATTTTGATAATGAAGCTCATGTTTTACCTCAGCAGAGCGATGAACATCAAAATCAATGGTGCCGTCAAGTGGCGTGACAAAGTGGCACACAGGATTCTCTCGTCGCTCCACATCTAAACAATCGAATCAAAGGTTGAACATAACACGGATGCAGAAGAGACTCTCCCCTGGTTGGTAGGACAAAACAATTCTCTTACACTGCATGTACCAGGCTCTCCATATGGCATTGTTGAGGCGTATCTTGTCTCTCCAAAGAAGCTTCAGGCCTTTAAAGTTTTTCCACTTTGGAGACACCAGTTTCCCACTGACAGGAGAAACAAGTGTCAACACCGACTCAGGCTTATATTTTGGTGACTCCACAAACAATTCAGAAAAAAAAAATTCCACAGGAAAACTATGATCTAAACCAACTTGAAAAACCCCAATATCTACAGCAGATTCCTAGACAAAACAAAGCCAGTGAGATAGTGAGCTCAGAACGTGAGAGGAAAAACTCCGGACATGATGCAGCTGCTGTCAGTGGATGTGCAAACACGTTTGGCAATACAAAGACGACACGTTGTGAGCAGGTAGAAGAAGGCTGGAAGGGACAACAATTGACAGTAAACATGGGCGATTCGAACTCATAGATCATCGTAACTCAATAACCAACTTGGAGGCAGTAAAACAAAACAGGAAGTAACTTTGCTCTGCAAGCAGAAGAACAGTTTCATGTGACTTAAAACTGAAGGTACGGCATATAAATGCAATTACAACGTGAAGATTTGTGGTTTAGCAGGAAGTCGAGACCTATGACTATCCGGTCACTTATATAAATGAGAGATCTATATAAATTAAACCATTGTTAACATAGGCAGAATCAGGACTTCTGCTGGGGTCACTTAAATAAAACAAAAACCCATTGGGAGTATCATGAAGAATGTAAATGCATCATCTTTTTAGACAGGTGGGCGCAGGTCTGCTAAGGTTTTCATTTTAAAATAAATAACTACTAACTGCTGATATCATTTATCATTTATTAGTATTATTATTACGTAAACTACTCATTGATTTGTGTATTCACAACACACTAGCCAGCAATAAATAATAATAATAATGCATTGATTGTCTTGTAAAGACCGACTGCAATAGTCAATGAAAGTTCACTCTAAAGAACATTATAGTGACTAGTATTAGCAGTAAATAAGAAAGTAATAAGCTGATGAATAGTTAGTATGTGTTGCCCAATCTAAATTGTTTTTTTTCTCCCGTGATAATGAGGGACGGGGGAGACCTTTGACACAATTTCCCTTTCCAGAATCCAGTTTTTTTCTCCCACCAGTCTTTCCAGTTCTGATAAAGTCTCTGCCACCTTCTCTGTGACATGAGGGCCTTTACATTAGAAAGAACCTTTACAATTCCTAACACTTTCTCCTTGAATGACAACACAAACACAGAGCTTTTCCAGCACTATTATTAGTCATACGAGTGCGATTAAGCCAGAGCTATTCAGAGTCAGAGGAAACCATCAGAGCAGCTGTGTGCCAAATCTACACCAACACCCCGTTAAAATACAGGCGCAAACAAGCATATGCTTATTAGTATTTGATTGACTTAGTCAAACAAGTGTAGGAAAGGTTTCCCTTCATTCTATTCTAATGTGACATCAGTTTTATCACTATTTGAAGGCCAGTGCTTTAGAAAAGTTAAATAGGTCAAAGGTCATTTTGAAACGTCCTCATAGAACGCTTATGGTTTATTTAGAGATTGAGCTTAGCTCATGACTCGATACTAGAGGTTTTTCTCTAAGATATATATACTATTTTGTTCCATGTTCTCTATATAAAATATTTAGCCATTATCCTTATTTGGATTAGTAGAACTGAGCATGAAAGGTACACACAATTCAAGGCTAAATGAGTTTGTAAAAATGCAAGAACGGGAGTTATTAAGTTAGTGAGTTACCATACATTTGAACATCTTCACTTTGCTAATCAAAGACATATTGCAATGTAAAAAAGGAATGTCTTGAACAAGAACCTAAATTCTCCAGTCAGTCGGGAAAGCCAGCCAAACAGAACAAAACATCTCCAGACTTGCGCGATCCAAGGATACTCCTACCAAAGCAAACAAAAGCTTTAATTTCAGTTTCTGTGTGTGAGGGTGAGAGACTCAAATTCCAAACAGTTGCAGTCTGAAATTCATTTCATTCATTCAACAATGGCTTTAAATGAAGTGAACAAACAGAGTACACCCAGGCTCAGTTCCAATTATAATAGTCTGTTGAAGGCATAATATTTCTTAAAGAAAAAAATCGGCATAATAAAGGCATAATATTTCTTAAAGGTCATTTTATCGCCCAGTTCATCTCATCACGAAAGCCTGAACAACCAGTAAAGATGCTGTGCTTTTGCCAGACTGATTTCTGTGAGTTCCTAATTTCTGTTTAAGAACCCTGGATGTGTACAAAGCACAACATGCAAACAAAGTCTGCTCCTGTTCAGCCCATGGTATTAAGATCATGAAATCAAGTCTTTGCAACATAAGATAAACTCATCTGGTACAGTTGTGTGGCTAAAAGATAAACCAAGTGTCCTTCACTCTTAGTTAGAAGCATGCAACAATATGATCAGTTATTTATCCATGCAGTTACCCATGCTTTTATCGACAGTGTTCCTTGTTAGAATCAGCACTCAACCAGGCACACGACATAACTCCACCCCACACTTGTTAGAATTGTTGATTTTTACCGCAGTTTCACAATAAACAATAAAATAACTGCCATGAAATAAGGACCATATCCACATGTGACCATACAATAACTTTCTGGTCTCTGCTTTTGTGGTAAATACATCAGAAAATCCTGTTTTGTGACTGATTCTTCGGCATACACAGCTCTGCATCATTACTTAGTCTCCTTGGCGTATTGTCCAAACAGATAAGAGTTTCTCCAGATACTTCAGTGAGCTGCAAGTGAAGGAAACCTGTCAGCCGCCACAAGACAGATTTTAAATGGACAAATTTACTCGATGAAACCCATCATGAAAAATAAAAAAATGCAGGCAAGTGACAAGAATAATGCCAATAACTTCCTGATCTATTGCTGGCATTGCCCAGTGACTTTCCAATCTAGGCATACTTGAAAATGTTTACATCTTTGACAGACGACACAAACATGCTCAAGATAATATTGTCAAGTACCAGCTTTGCTGTATTTAATCCAGATATTATACTTCCTATCTGCATAGTCTTGTCACAAAGACGCACAAATTAATAGGAATTCAAGTGAAGTATTTTCAGTTGACAGTAGTAAGCATTTGACTCTTGTCACAGGAGTTCATCACCTCAGTGTTGGTTGTCAGGTTTCAGTACTTTCCGTTTCTACTTGATGGTACACAATGTCTGTCAACAGAGCAGAAAGCTATGTACGAGATGAAGCACTGAGAGGTCACACTTGCCTGTATGCGATTGTCATGCATTCGAAGAGTTTGGTGAGAGAAGCGTCAATTGAAAAGTGAGACGCGCTCGCTTTCCCAAAGTGATAGGTCTGCGAGGTTTGTTTGTTAACGGTGTCGAAGTCGTAGCCCTTTTTCGGGGGGTGCTCGATGTGAGGCGAAGACACCATGAAGTGCCCGCTGTGGATGATCTGAGACTCGAACTCATCTGGCTTCCTGGGGCTTAACTGGCTCTCCTCCGCGTCGGAATCGTCGTCCTGCTCCTGCCGCCTCGGCCCCTGTGTCCGGCAGAACTGCTGCATAGACGCCTCTGCTGTTGTGGCCATATCGCGAGCGCCCCCAGACAAATAGCTAACGTTAGCCGCCAAGCTAAAACAGCCCAACAACCATGGCTCTGGAAGACGGACGAAGTCAGTCGCGATAAAAAATATCAACTCGCTGTCATAATATCAGACTCTCTGGAGCGGCCATGACACAGAAGGTCGCGGGTGGTGTATAGCCCAAGCGAACTTTTGCGGTGTTGTATGAGAGCTGACGTAGATACTGTGGACCAGCTGACAAAAAGCAGCAAGCCCGGAGAATCAGGAAGTGCTCAGGCGAGCTCGCTTCTGATTGGTCAATTAGAGGCCCTCCCACAACATCGCTCAAACTGGGAGCGACAGGTTACGAGTGTTGCAAGTTTAATTCTTCCTATAAAGAAAAAGGAAGGGAAACAAGTGCTCGACGACCCACGATTCATATGTATAAACGTGTTCACTTCTTAAAGCTCACCTTTGCTTCGGGCTTCTGTTTGTGCAGAACGTAGTTCCATCATGAGCAATGTCGTAGTCTTTCGGCATGTTACGTCACATGTCAAACGAGCCTCCTCCTTCCGCCCTAAACGGTCACCTCTACCCTCTTCATGTCCCCCTTTATGACATCTATGAACCTCAATGGATTCCATTGTTTTACTCTTTTGCCTGGTACTGACCACTTCTAACACTGACCTCCCTCTCCTGAGCCGTCTTTTTCTCCTGCTGTCTCTGAGATATACGCATTTATAATCGTGAGCATCTTGAAGTCTGCAACATCTAACCCAGCATGTGTCACAACTCCTTTTACTGGAGCTCATTTTCTGTCACAGCATGTCACTATATCAGCTGCAAACATCACGGTCCATAGATACTCCTTCCTAACGTCACCCATTGTCTGTCCTTACCTGAGCTGATCCCGGGTATCGTCCTACTCTCACTTTAAGTCCTTAAACTAAATAGAAAGGTTCTTGGAATCTTTACGGTGCCACTTCCAGAGCAAGGTCTTTTTGGCTCTGATGGAACCATGGTCACACCTCTGTAACGTGTGAAAGCTGAAACCTGCACAGAGGCAGCGCTGTGAGAGTCAGAAGAACGTTCGGCCATGATCGCTGTTTAACATTAATAGTGACAGAGACTTCCAGTTGTGTTGGATTTATTGAATGTAATTCAATGAAAGCCTATGACACAGTGCTAGTCCTTCTGACTTTGAACATGATTATGCAGTTTTTTTCTTCCTTTAAACCAAAAAGCTGACTTGTAGGACGGAAGAGACGGTTCTAATATTCACACTCACCTAATTCTACTGCTCATGTTTGGCCCAAACTGAAATTCACCTTTATCAAGTGTCAACTTTTGCAGAGGCCATATTGATGACTTTTAAAATTCAGTTTTGGTATTGCCTTCCATCTAAGAGACCAGCAGACTACCTTAACTAGTAAATACATCACACGAAATGACACATAAATGAGATGTGAAACAGACAGCATCATTGTACTCCAACCGAAGTTCACTTCAAAGACGGAATGAATGGCGAAAACCATTAGCAACCATCTTGACTTGAGTTTTACAGCTTTGCTTTATGGTAGAATCTAGTGTGCGGCAACTCTTGGTTTGAAGCAAACCTTTCTCTGTGCGTAGTCCTGGCATGCTTGTGTGTGTCTCCACTCCAGTTTACTCTAGAAGTCCTAGGCACTAGAGTGTCCTCAGGTGTCGCCAACCTCTTGACCCAAGTAGCTAGGATAGGTGGGGTACCTCGCAACCCCATAATGAATGAATGTCTGCGAGACCAAAACCAACCAGGCAAATCACTATGAAACAAAACCCTACATTTACAGTTCATTTATTTGTCCATGTGAAACCAGATGGGAGGAGGTTATGGTGAAAGACAGTACTCAGATACGAGCGGAGGTTTCTGAAGACGAAGCAACATCAGACTTTTGCGTTGCTCTTGTTGTTCTTGTCGACGATGGCGATGTTGACTCAGGTGGTAAGGGGAAGCCCAGAATATGATTTATAAATTCCTGGATGGTAATCTTATCTGAGATGACATTATGAAGAGATCCTTCAGGTTTTCCTCCTGATGAAAAAACAGTTTCCGACAATAAATTCAACTACTGTTCCATGTTGACACGTTGAATGCTTTTTACATACGTAAATATTCCTTTGGGATTCTTGGGTTTTCTTTCTCCTCATTTTCTTCACAGAGACCCAAAAGTGTTGTGAAACACTCTGCCACTTCATCCGGTGACATAGGTTCCCCTGTCAGAAATCAAAGTCAAAGCCTGGATTTGCAGAGATGGCTGGCTGGTATGACAGCTCCCTGGCATACCTCGTTCTTGGAGGAGCTCCAGCAACTCTTGCCTGTCAAGGACAGGGAACTCTTTACCATCTGTTGTCCCGAGGACCTGAAAAGCTTGAGCCAGTGCATCGTTGGAGACGTCGAACGCTGGCCGATGGTTGACATACAGCTTGATAAACTCCCCGAGGTCAACTTCATGGTTGTACTGTCCAGTTTCAGCATATTTGCTGAACTTGACTTCATTGTGAATGTCCTCTATCTGGAAGAAGAAGGCACAGATCTATTCCAGCAAAGTACGATGAGCATTTTGATACTTCTCCAGAAGACAATCACATACCTCCTCTTCAGTGGGGAAGTAGGCCAGAGACCGCATGAGTGATGGGACCTCTGTAAAGGGAATTTTGGTAGACACTTGCCGGGTTTCCATAGAGTCCACGCCTTGATGTTGGATTTGGCAGTAGTAAAAGAAGTCTTCCATCTCCTGCAAGTGGAGGAAAACAGCAAGATTGAAACATACGTTTCTGTGTCTTAATACAAAATTCTCTCAACTGCACTATGGTATTGCAGGATCCCAATAGATTTCCTTGTTTGAGACAAACCTGGGAACTCACCTTAAACAATGGGCCCTCTCTTCCTCCATCTAAAAGAGTGTAAAAAGGTGCCAAGTCCTCTCCTCCTAAAGACGCTGCTGCTTCCAAAGCACTGCAATTGTAGAATAGCATCACAATAGAAAAGCCCTATTCTTTATCACTGTCTTACTTGAGGCTTATCTCCCATAACATCACAGAGGGGTCGTATCCTCCCGCGGTGAAGACAAAGCGTCCGTCGTAGGAGCAGGCAAACGCCGATACTCCCGAGGGATGGCAGATCAACGCAATTGACTTGAAGGGGTTTCCGTCCAGGGGCAAGATCTGGAGGCCCAGCTTGGGGAAAAGAACCATCATTAGTCCATATAAAAAGGTGCTGCGCAGTGGAACACAGACTGCAAAGATTCCAAAAATTCCAAAACTTCTATTGGGATCATACCTTGACTACAACTTATTTTGATGTCACCAGACTCTGTCTGGATCAATAATACATCTGTATTTCACAAATAAAACAGTATGTTTCTCACTTTCTCCTGGGTGATGTACGCCAAGTAATAAGAGTCCTTCTTGCACTCCTTGGATGCAGGGATGACAGCTACTTTCTTCAAGGGAGATCCATATTTTGGGCCAAGGAATGTGTTTCTGTTGGTTGACAGTGGAGCACAAGTCAACCACTTCATATTAAAAATCACTTCACTAAGTGTACCTGCACATCTTGCTGCTGCTGTTGAAGAGCTTCATCTTGTATTGGTCAGAGACGACCAGAAGGGAGCGCTCTGCAGAGAGTGGTGGGTACCAGGTCATGCACGTGGGGACTGCACTTTGCTCGATCCTAACTGAATTTAGCAGGAGGAGATTGTCCACAGAGCTGAGTTCCAGGTCATACTCCACCTGGTTTGGAGAGATGATGATTCTTTAAGCTTCACTTAAACCATTTAAAAATCTGTTCTGACGTACCAAGACACGGTCCTTGCCTAAAGAGAGTAATCTGGGCTTTTTGCTGTCCTCATGAACTCCAAAAAGCAGGTCAATGATGGGCTTGTAGTGCGGCCGCTGCCTGCCCAGGTACTCCCAGCGTGAGGGTTCACTCTCATGAGCACGGAGGCAAAACACTGTCACTGCTTTTCCAGTGTCCTACATGTTCCATACAGCATATGTGACAAACATGTAGCTTTAAATTGCCTTACGAAAGACTATGTCGAACTCACCGCAGTGGCGAGAAACTTGGAGTCACAAGAGAAAGCAATGTGACTGATGCTCTCCTCAGTGAACCGGAAAGTCTGATCTGGATTGCTTTCTAACGTGTTTGGATCCAGAATTTGAACCACTCCGCTACTAAATCCAACTGCCAAGTACAACCCTGCAAAAGAGCAGTTCACTTCAGTCAACAAAGTTGGATGCAAAGCGCTCAGGATTCTCACCTTCAGGGTCAAAGGCCACAGACTCTATGTGTTTATCATCCTCAAAGATCCTACTCTTGAGCGTCACTTTGCGGTTGTAATCTCTCACTTTTAAAACGCCTCCTTGATCGCCCATGACCACCAGGGGCTCCTTCGGGTGGCAGGCCACGGTGTGAAGAGGTTCGCTCTCTTCGTCCAGAAGGACCTGAGCGACACCTTTCTTGGCGTCGACGTGGACCACGATGGAGCTGATGGTGGACACAACAAAGTTCCTGCAGGGAAGAATCAATAGTCAATAGTCAATAGCAGGATATTTAAGACTGAAATAGTGTTCCCACCTACCGGATGATTAGCGGTTTGGTCTCCAGAGTACAGTCTTCCAAGTAGCCCTCTTTGCTCTCTTTGGAGAAGGAGATTGAGACAATTGCATCCAGGTTTAATTTTTCATACCAAGCCAGCGGCAGGAAGTTTTCATCGTAGATGGTGATGAAGCCTCTCGTGTCTCCGGTCACAATACAGCTGTAACAACACGTTCAGAGTGGAAGATTGGATGCCAGTGAGCAGTAAACAATCCATACTTGTTGCTCTACCGACCAGTCAGTAACAGTGAGGACAGTGATGGGCTCCTTCTGGAGAGACATTACATTGACACAAGCTCTGGTGAGATTTTCATTTGCAGCAAAATCCTCCATCAGGTCCCACACCACGATGCTCCCTCCTGCCGACGCTGTGAGGATCTGACGTTTACTCCAGTGGAACACTGACTGGCTGAAAGCCCCACCGGCCATCGCTACAATGTTATAGAAGCCCTGTGAAGGTGGAGGGTCTTCAGTGTCATCCAGTCCTGCCACATTGATGTTATACCCCTGCAGAGGTGAGCACAGCGACGTCTTGATGATCATGTTCATGATCAGTGTAGAATTATATAAAATGCGTTACCCTCATAACCCTCAGAAAGTAATACTTCAACGTTCCATCTGACTGAAAAGGAGGAAACACAACTTCAGTTTCAAGTACATGTCACGGTAGAGAGGGCGGGACTTACCGTGGTGTACAATAATACTTTGTTGTGGCTGTTGCTGAGCAGTTGTGAGCTGTCGTTCGGATTGAATAAGATGTAAGTCTGAAAAATAATATCATTATTTGAACATTATAGACACATGAGCGTCGTGACGTGAAATAAAACCTACTTGGAAGCCGCACTGAGCGCTGAGTTCTGTGTACCACAAGGGCTCCTCCATGTCATCAGTCCAGTCCCAAATGCAGACACACTTGGAGATGGAATGACAGCATTATAATATTTAATAGTATATAATAATATATAACATAAATAGTCACTGATTAGTTGAATGAAATGCAGAGTATTCTGACCCACCTGCAGCTTTTCGTTCCCGAGCGTCGCCAGATATTTGCTGTCTCTCGAAAAGGCCATGGCTATCACACCTCCATCAGGGTGGCAGTCAAACATCGTATGCACAGGAATCCTGGAGTGCATCCATGATATAAACATTCAGCATTCATTAGAGATAGTGGATTCAACTTCCACAAGGACTAGATACCCTGAGTATGAATCCCAAATCATCACCATGCTCCTCGGACCCTGGTCTGCCGTGGCAATCCAGCGTCTGTCCTCGCTGACACACATGCAGGTGATGGGGAAGCTGTGACCCTGATGGAAATATTGCGAAACGTATGACACAAGTGACAACCGCAAAGAAGGAGAAGAAAGACGGCCATACCTGAAGTATGTGCTGAGAGTTGAGTGTGTGATTGAAGATGATCCCCACATGAGCTGCAGCATACAGGATGACCAGCTGATCGTGGTCTTGTAGACTGAAGAAAGGGAGACTGCGGTTCACTCCAAACACCCAATCGAGGGTCTGGATGGAAGCAGCATTTAGACATGTCAGCGTTCAGGCTCTCACACGCACTGAGGTATCACCATACCAATGCATGTGTCCTGGCTTGGTCTTTTTTCTTTGGGAAGAGTGAGTCCTTGGTGGCAGTGTAGACATGAGAGTCGCTCTTAACTCTCACTTTTTCATCTCCTCCTCCCACCTCCTTGGCACCACTGCTCGGATCCCTCTGCTTCTCTTCAACATCGCCATCTTCAGTTGTGGGTTTTAGTGGCTCCTGGTCATCTTTTTGGAACACGTGACGACTTCGAGAGCTTGTTGATGGTTGCTGGTTTTCACAGTCAGAATCGGACATGCTCGCCATGATGACGTCACGTAGCAGCTAAAGCAAACATGCACAATTAGCAAATGAAAGGTTAGCAAACTAACCAGAGAAGAATTTGCTGTTGAAGCATTTAAAATGTCACAATATCGATAACTCCTCCTGGGCTGTAAGTGTACGCGTTGTGTCGTTGCCTAGTTACCGTCTTAACGTTTCAATCTGCCCCTTCAAATTAAAAGCACATTTATAATATTGTTCTGTGTTGTGGGTAACAAAATCTCAAACCTTTATTCCTCATCGTTTAGTTTTGTGATAATTATAAAATGAATAAGTAACGATTTGGGATGCCTCCAAATTTAACAAAATTTTCTATGAAAAATTCATAAGGGATAATATAAACATGAATTCTAGAAAGTGTGTAGAGTTGATGGGCTTTGAAGTGTAGTAATTTAAACACGTTCTAAAAATGAAGGAGTGGCTCAAAAAGCGACGCTAAAGCGTATAATGTATCATATATATGATATTAAGCATTTCTTCACGTCCTTCACTTGTGATTGTGTTGTGTATCGGATTAATGTGAAAGAACTGCGTCGTTCATAGGCGATTAAACACGTCAATATGAATGTCATAATTGTTCACAGCTGCGACTAATCTGACTGTCTTATTGGAACATAGGGGGCGTGGTCAGGACGAGAGCGTTAACTGGGGTGAGAACACAGTTTAATAGGATTTTATTGAAAGAGACTTACTATAGTTCTTCACCGGAATTTAACTGCCACTGAAATGAGCACAACAAGGGACCTTTATTTATTCATGTGGTCTCACATGAATAAATTAAAGGTCCCTTTGACAATAAAGTTACCTACCAAAGAAGATTATATACTATTGGTTTGACTATGAGCAAACAAAGGCCAGCGTCTACAAAACAGGTGTAAAAGCCAACCATGAATAATAATAATAATAATCAAACTGGGAGTTGGGAGTTGAAAAGTTTGCTGTTTATGCGGGCAGTGAGACACTATTTTCTTATAAAGAAATGACACCTCAAAAATAAATCACACATACCGAAATGATATGTAGTTCTGTTTTTTTTTTAAGTTTAGAGTTCTCGTTTAAATTATCTGAGGTTGTAATATGTTTTAGGTATTTGCGTATATAATAATAAAATATAATAATAGCGATATGTTTACGTGTTGTTTGGAAAGAGGTCAAGTGCCAGCCTACTTGCTCATTTATTTTCAATATGAACTCTGATGTAGATTGCAGTAATGAACACTAGATGGTGCATTTCCCTAAATCTTTTCTAGGACAATCTCAAAAATGCAAACTTTTGAGAAGAAAAGAAAATCAGTATCTGATTTAAGAATTTGAGCTTAACTGAACGCAACTAAGTGATTATGTATTGAAACTATACAACGATTCACAAACATACTTTTGCTTTGAAATTGTTACGTCACGACTCGTGTCGTGGGGCTTTTCCGGTTGCACAGGTTTGAACGTAGGCGAATAGTTGGATGTCTTCCTCTGGTTGTTGGTCGCGTAAAAGTGCTGTTGACTCGCTGGTGTGTTGCCGCTTCCGCTGTGTTCGCCGGTGTTTCATGTTTTCCCGTAGTTAATCGAGGGAGGTATTCAACGTCACGATTTAAGTCCTGTTTTTGAGTCGGAGGGGACGCACACGGGTAAGTTGTTCCGAAAAGTGCGAAAATCCACTTCGTCAAAATGACAAAAGTGAGTCGAACTGTGTCATCTCGCGTCAACGCTCACACCGTGTACCTGCTCACTACTAGCCAAGTTAGCTAACAGCAGCCGGTGTTGTCACAGATCAGCTGACAGTCAGCTCCTGACTGCGGAGCCTCGAGCCCGACACCGATCACTGCAGGCTAAATCACTCTGTTCTTGACGCTGCTTTATGTTTGTTTTACTCACGAGTAGATCCCGTCCGGTCCGAATATGAGTTACAGGTGAACAACCACGCAGACAAATGTAAATTGCCGACATTAGGCCATTACATAACAACGCTGAATTCCTTCTAATCCTCCAGGACTTTTCCTACGCCATTAAACTGGCTACTGTTTCTGATCAATGTTTTCAAATGTTTTCTTAAATAGGTTTGTAGCACTACAGGTGTTGTTGCTTTTTTTATAGCAGTCACATCGAGTTAGAGTGGAGCAAGTACTATTTTATTTATATTTTTATTTCTGCGCTCTTATGAAGGTTAAAAACTCGTGTACACCCTGTCCATGTGTCACTGTTTTCTCCCTCCAAGTATTTGTTTGAAGTCCTCCTAAACATCTGAATCTGAATCAGAAATGCAAAATACTCTTGACAGTGAAGGAAAGAAGGCTATACACACTATACACACAGGCTATGTACACTGTGCAAAAAAAAATTAAAACAGATTTAAAACAGATTGACATGAAAAAAAAAGCAGCAAAAATCTTCCACATTAAATTTTACAGGCATGAATTGTGCAGTTTTATTGCCACAGGAAGAAAGGACCTCCTGTGACAGTCTTTGAGATAGGTTGTCTCAGTAATACTAGTAGGATTGTGTGCACTGCAAATGCAAAACGAATTTAGACCTCAAAAAGCCTTTAATCTGAGGATCGTGATGGTGCAACCTGGAGGTGTTTCAGCAGCACAGCGCTGTTATCCACTACTACTGATGGTGATAGCGAACATGTCCAACAGGAAGAAGTCATATACCTCAGTGCAGCCATGTGGGCCGATAAGCAGCGAGGAATCCGAGTGTCGCAGGAGGAGCTTCTCTGCAAGAACGCTTGTGGTTATTATGGAAACCCAGCGTGGCAAGGCTTCTGCTCCAAGTGCTGGAGAGAACGCGCCCGTCCCGCTGATGCTCAGAGGCAAAGCACCAGGTAAGGAAAACATTCATGCATTTTGTGGTCAAATTATTTTTCTGTGCTGAAATCCAGGTTATTGCATGACTAAGTTGAACTTAAGAATAGATTTTCTCTGACCCACAATTTGCTTAAATGCTTTGCAACCGGCTGAAATAGGGCAGCTGCCACAAAGGGCTAATTGTTCAACAGTCCTTAAGTATGTTTAAGTTGGCCATTTCCGATGTGTTTCCTACTCGTAGGCCGAGTCATGACGCGACTCCCCCCACCTTCTCCAAATTTGAGGAGAAGAAAAGTATTGAAAAGGGACGTCGCATCAACACAATGAGAAGACTGTTCTGGGGAACTCCCTCTCCTCCCAAACAAGGTAGTATGCTTGATTTTCTTGAGGCTAGTGAGTCAGTTGAATTGTTTCATGTGGTTGCATTTGCCATATTCTGTAGCGGTTTGAGGATTTGCACTCATTTTCTGGTCACTTGTGCAACAATTAGCCAGTGTGCAGTGAGTGGGAGGTTGCGGTTCTCAAAGCTGGCATCAATCATTGATATAGTCAAGAAATAATTCTTGGTGGAATGTTCACGTTTTTTTCTATTTGTGTTGAAATACCAATGAGTTCAAGCGTTATTATGGACTAGATAAAACTTACTTGCCCAGATCGGACCCCTCATCCTTAAGTTTCATGCCTGCTTTAAAACTGCACAGCAAAAACTGTACAGAATGGCTCCTGAGATGAGCTCACTATTGTTTAAGTTTTTCATACGATTGACCCTTATTGGAGTTTCATGACTGACCACACTCGCTGTTTTCCTCCAGAGTCCTCTGCAACCCACCAAAATGTGTTGAAGGCCTACCAGAGCCTGGAGCCTGGTGATTTCACCGGCTTCCTAAAGATTCTGCGGAGCCCTCCTTCTCAGCGTATGCAGTCCCGGTGCACGGCTTTCCTCAACACCATGGAAGCCTACCATGTAAATATTTGTGCCGAGAGTCAGTCATGTGGACGACCTGGTTCCTTGTTTTGAACTCAGATTGTTTTCAACAATGTCTACAGTGAATCTGTTGGGTGTAACATCTGACACAATTCATGATTATATAATGCGTCTCCATTGACTGATGTAACATGTTGGTGTTTTCATCACGGTAGTCTTAAACAAACTGCGGGTGTCCTTAGCTTTATGTTGTGGCTACAAAGAGTGGAGCCTCAGCACGAAGGTTCAAATCCAGTGTGATGCAGTTTACATAGGTGTGAGAGCCAAGTGAGTCAATATGTTATTATAGTCTGTATAATGGCCTCATTGGTAACAGAACTGGCTGTTTTTGTCAGTTGGACAAACTCTGTACCAAAATAAGCAAAATGGCTTTAGAGTTGATCTGGTGACTCTTGTAATCTGCTGCAGCAGCCTTCAAATTACCCTCTCCTGCAGTGTATTTATAATTTCATGAGCAACAAACTTTATTTTAAATTGGTTCAGTTACAAAACAAGTTGGGTTTGTTTTGCTGTGTTTCGTCGGCACACCGTTGTACTGGCCGAGGTGATGGAGCCAGTTCAGTGTCTTGCACTCGCACTGGAGTTGGTTGTGTCTTGTGTGTTCATGTCAGGATGCATTTCCACTGTAACTGTACAGTTTGAATGATCATTCATCTAATTCAATGTCCTGTTGTCTTTTATCATTTTAGCATCTGCCCATTCAGAAGCAGTCCGATCTTGTGCATGATTTCTATCAGTCTTTTTCAGAATATTTTCACAGTGAGTGCACATCTCTGCCACGTGTGGACGGTTTATCGGACAAGCTCAAGCCTGTGTGTTGCTGTTGTGGTTTTGCTCGCTCCTCTCAGGCCTGCCCGAGCCGCAGATCAATCAGCTGATGGGACATGTGGAGAAGCTGATAATGACACGCTTGCACAAGTGGGTCTTCTGCCATGACAGCTGTGATGATGAAGAGAAGGATCTGGCGCTTCAGAGAAGGATACGGTTAGATGTGTAAATCAGACGTGAGCCTCAAAAGCCCTGGCCGACACTGACTGATGTCTCCGCAGCTCATTGAACTGGATCACTCCGCAGATGCTCAGTGTTCCATTCCCCGACTCCAACGCCTCAGTCACCGGCGACCCCTTTCTACCGGCTATAACTGGTAATCGCGCTGCTGATCCTAGCAATGTTGGATGAACTTTAAGATTCACTTCTTGTGGTTCTTTCAATAGCCATTATTGAGATGGACGCCAAACGAGCCCCTCAGGACAAGCTGGCGTGTGTGTCCAAGTGCAGCCAGCATGTTTTTGAGGCTCTCTCCAGCTCCAACAGTGAGCCTGCCAACGCCGATGACTTCCTGTCGGGGCTGGTGTACGTGGTGCTGAAGGCCAATCCCCCTCGTCTGCACTCCAACATGCAGTACGTGATTCGTTTCGGACTTCCTCACAGTCTCATGGCTGGGGAAAGCGGCTACTACTTCACAAACCTGGTGAGTTGTCTTAAGTTTTTAACTGTTTGGAAAGATGAGACGTTTATATCTTCATCTTTTTTTTTGCAGTCATGTGCTGTGGCCTTTATAGAAAAAGTTGACGGGCCAGCGTTGAACCTCAGCTCAGAAGAGTTTGAGGGCTACATGTCACGCCAGCGAGGCCCGGCCACCGTGAGCAAGAGGCACCAGATTGCCAGCGAGACTGGACACATGCTGGAGGAGCTGGCGGGTCGACAGGAGAAGCTGGACCAGGGAATGGACGCTCTCAACAAGCAGCTGAAGAAGTGGGTGCAGGCTGTTCACGTACAGCTGGACGAGGCAGCGGCTCAGTTTTCCCTGGTGAAAAAGGAGCTGGATGTTAATATCTCACAAGTTTCTCCAGCTCATGACCCCGTGGCTGCGGAGGAGAGAAGCAAGGAAGAGACAGTACTAGTACTAAATGATCAGCACGATGGCATCCAAGACACAGAATGTTAGCTGTTTTGATCTGACGGTACCTCACAGATACTCAGCGCTAACTGTGTAGTAAAACAACGAACGTTCACATTTGCACAAGCTAAACGTGAAGTCCGTCCCAATGTGAAGGAACATTAGCAGATGTCTCAGGGTACACGAGGACCTGGAAGACTCCATGTTTGCACTTGTCGTGGATGAAGGCCTTGACAAGTACATTCCGATGCACACTAAGAAGGATCATAAGAAGTTTAGTAGCTCAGGGTTTACTTCCTTATACACATTACCGATAGCATATTTAATATGAACCTTTTCAATAATATCACTGCAAATGTGCCTTTGAATATGAGCTGCTGCAGAAACCATAGTAAGGTGAATACACTAACACTGCAACAGCACTGGGACTGTATCACCAGCTTCATTTCAGAGCTGTGTTGCCTTAAGTGTTTGTTTAAAGATTGAATAGTAATGCCATTTGTAATGTACAAGGTGGCTACCCGTTGTTTACATCTATTTCTTACTGAGATGAGAATGTGTCGATTGTTGTCTATTAAACTTGTAATTTCACGAGAATTTGCTCTGTTGTTGTTTTTTTTTTTTGGTGAACTTTATGGCTGCACACTGCATTTGGTTGCAGTCTGGCGAAGTCCTGTCTTCAGTCTATTCTTGTCACAAGATAAGTTTGCATTACACACACTTTGTAGCAGCACAATTCCAAGGAAACCAACTGAACCCATCCGGTTTGTCAATTCCCTTTGGTGATTCCCTGTGCTTCTCATGCTGGAAACCTTTAAATAGCAAACTCTGTCCAACTGCATGTCAGCTGGCTTGGCCAGTTGTTGCACAAAGATGTGGCAGATAAATCGTCAACAATGTCAGAATTCATATTTTTTTCCTTTATATTATAAGTAAATATATACCTTATATTTTCAATGATCTCTTGTAAAGTAAAGGCACACAATGCTATGTTTTAAAAATGCCCGAAATCCCACTAAGACAGCAAATACAATACTTTTTAAAAAATTTTACTGGCTTGGTGCACTCTAATCCAGCAGGGGGCGAAAGTACAATATACTCGAAAGTCAACCAAGCACAGACGGCGAAGAAGACAGCACGGAAGTGAGGTTGGTGTTTTGGTTCCTGCTGTCAGCGGGATGATTTGGGAAAACAGTACTGAAGCCCCAGAGATAACCATGGAGGAAGTTCGAAACTTAATCAAAAAGAAAGATGAAATCGAAGAACAAATCAAAGCTTACCACGATGTGTTGGAAGACGTAAGTTCGAGGCTTGTGGTCAATCTCGATGTGTCATCGGTGTCAACTGTTAACAGGACTTTCTCATCTCACAGCAAGGTGTCGGACTGCAGACTCCCCTGGTAGATGAGGAGGGGTTCCCCAGAGCAGACGTCAACCTTTACCAAATTCGAAACGCGAGACACAATATTTCATGTAAGTTTCTGATTCGTGTGGTTTGTTTACAGTGGGCGCCGGCGTCGTAGCGTTGTCATCACAGACCATGGCTTTTGTTCAGTCGTACTAGACTAAGTTGAGATGTGTTGGTATGTGGGATATTGTCCTCGAATGGAACGATTCATGGCAGGGATATGATCAGTTTAATCCCTCGCAGGTATTAAACCAGTTGTGAGATAGTTTTGAATTAAGAGAAATTACAAATAAGATCTCCTTGCACCTTGCAAGGATTGAAGACAGTTTCTGTTAACAAGCTTGGAGACAAAAAAGACCTTTCAAATTCTGAAATCAGTTATCCATCCATCCATCCTCATCCACACCAGCGATGCAGTGGTCAGTGTACCCACCTAGTTGTGACCTCAACTGCTTCTTTTCCAACTTTCTAAAACTCCAATACAATACACAACAGTCTTTCCCTTCAGTTCATTGCTTTAAATGTGTCATCCTCACACCGCAGGTCTGCAGAATGACCACAAAGCTATCATGGTCGAGATAGAAGAAGCTCTGCACAAGCTACACGCCAGGGAAAAAGCCAAGCGTGCCCAGGATGAGGTTGAAGCACAGGCTGAAGCGATGGACGTTCAGGTCACTCTACCCACCCCTTTTGCGCGAGTTGATGCAGTCACACAAGGCTCCCCAGCCTCCGGAGCGGTGAGTGGTTTCACCGTAGTGCCGGCAGTTATAACTACAGGAACGCTTATGTTTGGTATGCTGTGTTTAAAGGGCCTCAAAGTGGGAGATGAAGTGATTGAATTTGGTTCTGTGACAACCAACAACTTTCAGAACCTCCAGAACATCGCCTCTGCCGTGCAGCACAGCGAAGGGGTAAGAGGTTCTGCTTCAAGTCAGTTTTCCTGTTTGCTCTTCTGTGCTTCAGTCTTTAATCTAAATATGTCTGTTTATTTGCATGACAGAAACCTCTGCGTGTCGCTGTGATTCGCAGTGGACAAAAGGTTCAGATGAGCTTGACTCCACAGCGATGGTCTGGCAGAGGTCTGCTGGGGTGAGTGTTGTGCGTTCCTTTGAAAGATATGATCATGTGATATACAAATTGCCCTTTCTTCCTTCAGGTGCAACATTGTTCCAATACCTCGGTGATCTTCTTCATATGAAAAACTCTTCACCTTTATGTTTTTTTTCCAATTAACTTTGACCATAAAGTTTGGTTTTGACTTTCATTTTGGAACACATCTTATAATACTGGCCTGGAAGTTCTACTCATCAAATAAAATGTTGAATGCATTTAACTATTTGCCGATTCACTTTTTCCCCAACAAAGAGAGTTGCGTTTCTCTGGTCCCAGCATCCTCATGATCCTATTCTATGCACAGTCACCTTCACCTATCTTGATCAGTCTCCTAAGTCCTTGTGGGATGTCTTCCTCGTAACTGACATTCTGGATTCAGCAATGTTGTTAACTCACCGTCTTAAAATGACTCAATATATTTCTCGAACAAAATCCATAGTAAGTCAGTAAGAGTTAGAAAGGGGTGACACATGTCTGCTGAAATGTGAAGCTTGGGAATTTTGGAAATATTCCTTATTGGAAACTTTCCATTGGAGTAATGGGGTTTAATTGGAATATCAGTGAACTAACTGGGAATAGGTTTTATCCAGCAAAAATATGAACAGCTGAGAGAGCCAGGTTGCACACTCATGACACCGGGGCTCTGTTGCTGTTGTACATCGGAAACTGAAGATTTTCATTCTTTGATCACTGATCACCCAGAAAAACTCCTTTTAGACTAACAATAGTCAGCTATAGTTAGGCTAGTTTAGAGGCAAACTTTCATGTTACCGCATGGTGGCTGAGGGGGCTCGGCTCCTGACGCGCTGTTTGACATACAAGACTACGTGTGCAACATTCATCATTTATTGAAGTCAGATGACACTCATAATCACTTCCACTGGAATAAAACAGTGGCAAAGGGTGACATGTAGTGGTAAATAAAATACACTACCAACAAAACAGTCATAGTTAAGGCTCCTACAACTAGTATACTATGTCAGCCGCAAAAAGAGAGGCATGATCGTTCACTTTTCTTCCACAACAAAATCAACTGTCCATTAAAAGTAACAGAGCAGATGAAGTTTTTTTTTAACCTCCAAGACCTAATTTGAAAATGGTTGGAAAATGAAATTGAAGCTTCATTTTGGTAACAAACTTCCTTCGTTTAAAGAAAAGATCAATTTTCACCATCCACCTGAGCCACATTAGCTTACAGGTTTCTTTGTCAGATAAGAAAAACAAAACAAAATATGTTCATAATTGAAGGTTTTCAATAAGTAAGTCATCGTGATCAATCTATTTGGAACAAACACCAAGGAGCTATTTCACATGTGACTGAACTCCCTGCAGAGGTTAGGTCATCTTGGGTTTCTTCTTCTTCGCCTTGACAATTTGAGGAAGCTGAATTTTAAAGGCAGTGCTGCAAAATAATGAGACAAATTCCGTTAGGCTGCATGGTCTTGAAAGTTGCATGTAAGTGGCATGTAAACTTACTCGCATGTTGTGCAGATAGGACTGAAGTTGCAGAAGACTTCAAAGAAAAAGAGGTGGAAAGTCACAAAGAAGCTTTTAAGACTCTTCACTAGTATTATGATTCAACGTTTTAGTACTCACTTGACAAACAAACTGAGCAGACGTATCCAATTTCAATGAGATTTCGATGACAGAAACATGCAGCTCTGTAATCCACGTGTACAGGTGGTGGCAGAACCAGCTGTGACCTTTGATCTCCATCCGGCAGGAACACCCACTGGAACAAAACCAAAACACTGAGCGCCACATTCATTTCAGTTGGAGCAAATTCCCTTCTAAACTCACCAGAAGATACTGAGCTAGAGCAACTTTCTGGGGTATCTTCAGGTACAGTCCTCCAGTTATATCACAGGCCTGTGCAAGACGAAGAGCATGGATACTGTAAAGTATATCATCATACAGAGTATTAACTCACTCATGATGAAGTCAAACGTACCTGCTGCAGGAGGCCTGAGTCTGAGGCCAACACACATGCATCTATTAGGATATTCTGTCGAGGAAAATAATGACATGAATTTCTGTAAAATATCGGACATGAAGACCTGAAAATAAATGTCGCTCACCTTCTTCTGCGCAGCAAAGATCACGTTCATATAGTTCATATACTGGAGGGTGGAGTCATCCGCTGCCTTTACCACCTGTACAGAGAAATGTATGAAATGATCAAAGACCTTGCCTGAAGAGACTGGCTCAATGGGAGCTTACCAGTATCCTTGTTTTCATCTCCTGACCAGCTGAAAACAACGATACAAACGTTATTATCATACAATGGCTGAAAGGATCGTAGCCACTAGTACGTACCTTCCAGTTCCTTTGCGACTCTGTTAATGTCTGAATGTTAAAAAGTTAAGACCGACCAACCACAAGGAGAACCACATCGACACCAATCAAATGCAAAGTGCATATTCTAAGAGAAAGGTGTCACCAATTTTTGAGTCCGACTGAGATATTTTCTGGAGGATACAGCAGAGGGCTATGGCGAGAGATCCTGCGAGCAAGGTGTCTGTCAAATTTCCCCTCACTTCAACTGAAATCACACAAACATCAGTGAGTAAAAATTGAATTCCCAATACCATTAAAGTGACGTGATCAAAAGTGAAATAACATACTGTTTGACATGAGGTTCCTGATCTCTTCAGCAATTGTGTTGTTTGCAACTGACAAAAGTTCGTACTTCCCATCACCACTTGATGGAGAGTCCTCCTCGTCGTTCGTTCCGGTTTTAGAGTTCTTACTGGGGTACAAAAAGTGGCTGACACATAGACGGTAGGTTAGACAACTCACTCTCAGTTATAACTCCTGCTTATTCTAACAACCCAGTGAGTCACACACCTGCCCTGGCAGTGACTGGCGATGACCGCCAACTTGTTGGTTCTGCTCATGGCCAGGTGCGAGTTCCCCAACACAAGAACCGCGTCCAGACATTTGGAAAGTGTGAACTACGGAGGTGCAGCCGCAGTGTTGTTTACAACCACGCGATCATGTTTGCATCCAGTACTTCATAATAGAGATCAAGGTTTGCGGTACCTCTGGTTCCCTCTGCGCTTGCTGTCCCCACCATATCGGATTGACATCCACAACTATGACCAGCAGATTGATTTCATCGTCTGCAGGAAACAACGTGATATGATGAAGCACTGCAACTAGGAGACCAACTAAATGGAATGAAACGGGAGCTACCCGAGGCCATATCGATCCGGAGAGTCCTTTCTGTTCCTCGTCATCTACTGCAAGACCCCATCAAGTATCCACCTGAAACGGCAATCATAAACATCTTGATCAAGTTACTACTCCTCCGTTCATTTGTCTGCCATCATCCACACCGGTGACGGCGCACATCTACTGCGTCATCACATTGCGACTTCTGTAAGACATATTTTTTTTCTTGAATGTATTCTGCCAGAATTGTTTCACAAGTCCCTCAAAGAGCGTTTCGTTTTGTTTGCAGTGCATTAGTCAATAAATATTGAAAATTCCGTTGGGTTCATAAACTATGCGAGATTTACGTGAATGAAACCCTCGATATTTCAGTGCGCTCAACAATATATTGCACGTATTGTGGATTTCTGGCAAAAATACGCCGGAGGAAAACAGTTCGAAAATCTTGGTTCCAAAAGAAAGCCGGCTATCGCGCACATGTTAATCATGATTTGTTTGTGCGACAAATTAACGAATGTTATTTGACAATGATCGACTTGATGCCCGCTAAAATGCCATGTCTTAAAAATACACAGAGCTCGCTGTGAAGTGAACATAAATGACCTGTCAGTGCTGAGGTCTTGTACGTCTCTTTTCTGCATTTCATGTTGTTCTGTCGTTTTACATCTGAAACTAGCGTCAAAGGCCACGTGTGAAATTTTTTTTCTGCTTTGGAATGATTATATATATAGAGAGAGAGGTCAACACCAACCCAGAGATGATAACCAAGGCCCTGATGGAAACACTCGACCAGACAGGGACAGAGGTGTCACAGTCCACCATTGTCCGAGTCTTGCACAGAGGAGGTCTCCATGCACGTAAACCTGCTCAGTAAGAAACGTCATCTGAAACAAGATCCCTGCTTTTGGTCAACTATCCTGTGGTCCGATGAGACAAAAGTTGGAGTTATTCGGCCATATGGATGCTCAGTATGTCTGGAGGAAGAAAGGAGAAGCCTATAGAAGCCAAAGAACTGACCCTACTGTCAAGTATGGTGGGGGAAGCATAATGTTATGGGGACGTTTCTCCTCCAGTGGCACAGGGAATCTCATGATGGTCCAAGGAACCATGAAAAAGGAGGATTACATCTGGATACTTGATGAAAATGTGAAGGCATCTGGTGTGAAACTCCAGCTTGCCCCCCACTGGATGTACCAGCAAGACAACGATCCTAAACACACTGCTAAGGTAGCGAAGAAATGGTTCAAGGACAATGATGTCAATGTCCTGGAATGGCCAAGTCAAAATCCTGACCTCTATCACATTGAGAACTTGTGGCATCACTTGAAGAGCAGAGTAATGGCGAGGAGACCAACAAACCTGACTCGGCTTGAGGCATTCGTTGGCAGAAGGTCATGGCTTCGTTCTGATCCTTCATGCACACACACACTTCACGATGCCAACGCAAAACATTTATTTAGAGGACGTCACAGATTGGACAAAAAAACATAATTTTCAATCACAGTCACATTATAAAATCTTCCCTGGATCACATCTTGGAACATCATTAATTTCAACATTTTTTTTGGGACGAGTGTCGTCCTTGACTGAGCAGTTACGTCTTGGGTTCGACCTTCAGATGACCATTTATGAATCGCTCCGTCTGATAGTTATCCGATTCGATCGGCTCATTTGAGTCATTCAGAGTGATGTATAGATCGTCGTTGACTTCCGTGACCTTGTGAATCCTCTGCTTGACTCCCTTAGAGCGCCAGAAGGTTCTCAGAGGTCTGGCGGTGGGATTCTCCACGGCTTGGTAAAGACCTTCCCCTTCTGCCAGTGTGATCTTGTACTTATGCCAGGGACACACAATACACAGCCTGCCATTAAACTCCTGTTGAGAGAAGATACATTTGTAAATTCCATATATTATTTGTTCACAAATGTATTCACATCACAGCCAAAACAAAAGGAATATTCTGATATCTCCCGATACCAATAGGAAGATTCTGATATCTCCCAATATCAGAATATTCCTTTTCACAGAACAAAATTGATGCCATTGCAATTTTAGGGAGGCATTTATAATGTGATAACATACATAACATAACGTAACATAGAGTCACCTCAATGTCACCTAACTCCAGAGCTCCGCCAGCATCTATAGAACAAAAGTATTGGAAACCATGAGGACAAAGCATACATGACCGTAATGTTCACACACAGCCACGATAAAAACGTGACGAGGCAGAGAGCACCTACGGTAGCAGCGCTTGTCCATTGCATGAAAGCTGCCTTGGTGGTATAGGACCAACACATCTCGACATCCATTGACCAATTTGGTCACCCTACCAGTTATGACAACATCTTTCTTTTTCCCAATGAAATGTGAACCTGGGGGGGGTGAGGATGAGACTTGTGGAGGTGGGGAGGAGGTTTGACAAGGCTCCACCTCTGAAGACATCGTGACTACTTCCCACTTCCTGGATGCAGCAATGACAATAATTGCAAATGTTTAGTCGTGCACCACAGCTTATGTTTTGAGAGTGAAAGGTAGGTTTTTCCTTTTTTCTAGCAAGTTTCTGAAAGCTTCAATGGAAACAGTTAATTGTTTTTTTTGGGACAAGGTCAAGTCTTCTTTAGATCCATTAAGTTTGTTTAGAACAGTTTTGTTTATTGAAGTTAATATAAATGCACTTCAATTAGTCAATTGTATTGTCTTTTTTTAATTTCCAGTCAGTGGTTGCCACAGAAATTCAGCCTCATTCCTCTTGTGCATCTTTCCTATTCACACCGATGATATTCATAGCCTCCTTTATCCCAGCCTTTATAAACCTCAATTTAATCTAGTCTTCTACTTCTAGAGCCCAGTATTTCCATCTCTAACATTATCCGACCAATATATCCCCATCCGTCCTCTCTACAAGTCCAAACCTTCAGTCTGGCCGACCCAACTTGGTTTTCAAACATTTCTACATGTGCTGTCAAGGTGAATATTAATAATTATTTGGTCGAACATCTTTAGCAAGCCTTATCTGTCAGATGTGAAATTGTTCCAAGTGGTTTTTGACATTAGAGGTCGTGGGAGTCTTTAAAAATAAACAAAACATAATATATTAATCTAATTGCCGATTATAAAACACAATTTTTATCTGTTACGTATCTATGCCTTTGATCCATTGTTGACTCGACTTTATGATGTCATACTCACTCTTTAATACAGAGTCCGATGACTGAAGCGTGTTACCATGGTGACGTGTCCTACCGCGCGAGCGACGTGACACCTAATTAAAACGGATAGTTACACAAACGCTAGACACGTATAATTCACAGTTCCACGGAATATTCTTTAAGCAGCGCGGACAGTCGATAACACTAGTATTTTGGCGTGAATGCGGAAGGGGAAGCAAGTTTTTGTGTTACATTTAACTAGGTCCGCTGCAACACGGCGTCGTTCACTGCCTCTGGCGTTGCAACTTATATCAACAAATAAGATATACTGACCGACATGCTTTTTTTTTCGGACATATTTCGCCATTTTTGAAGGGACTCTATATGTGAAAGCGAGAAATATTCGGCGTCATCAGATACAGGTCAGTGAGCGCTCACTCGGTCAAATGTCGCGCTGCGGTCTGTCGGGGCTTTTATTTTGCCTCGTCTACTTGCTGGGGATTAAGTTCACGGGATTATCCTCTTTCATGCATCACTGAGCACGTTTCACCTACTGTACGTGAATGTAGTATCACTACATCGACTGTTTTTGTCTTCATCAGAGGCGGAACCATTGAAACACGACCGAGGACAGTTTCTGTTGCCATGGTGATAGATAGTGGTCGGAAGCTGAACTTTTTACCATATTTATCCCTCACAGCAGAAGAGTTCTATGTTCATCAGCGTCATCGCAAGGTATGAATTTGTCGCTAAATAATTTTCTATTTAAAGCTAACACGAAAGACATCTTACAATAAAATGCTACTAACAGTAAACTATTTTAATCTCACGTATAAACGACAAGTTCTTAATCATAACGGTCGCCCGAGCCGTTAAATATAGAATAATAATGACCTAGATGGTGGGAATTTGTAAGATATATTACACATCTTCCATCCAGAGAGGGTTGAATTACAGCAAACTATCTTTATAAATATTATAGGACTTTTTTAGGTTTGGTAGGAACAGTCTTGAATGGTCTTAAGGCCTTTCTCTACAATGGTTTTCTGACCGTGCCTCCTTATGATGGTTTCACCAAGGTTGTATATACTGCCAAGTATTTTGAAGCTTTAATCTCATAATTTTTCTCTTACATGAGCTCTTCTTACCTGAACCCCAGTGTAGCATCATTGCCATTGATCAAAGCAGAGGAGGGAAAGGGAGTAAGGTGCATCACTGCTTCCTATAAGTCACTACAAGAATTGACCAAATTGCACTGAAAACAAAGCTTTTCCAGTAGCCAGACATCTGGCCGGATAAAAATGAGGAGGAACATGGATTGTTTTAGTTGGGTTCTCACTTTTGCATGTTAGCCAAACATAGATGGTTAAAAATGTTACTCATCTCATTTATTAATTTTATTATTTATTAGAAGTGTTTCAGTTGTCAATATGTTTGTCTTCATCTTCTATGTCCAGTCAGTTCTCGCCATTTTAACCTGACTAGATCATTCGACCTAGTGATAGTGGTCCTCGTAATGTCCTCCTATTTCACATGAACCTCATTTGTAGTCTTTCAATCGCAAACACCCAAAAGTGAAACAGTGATTTACATAAGGATATAAGATTATAATCAAAGAAACTGACCAAAAAAGATTTTGCTATTCACTGTATTATAGCCAAGTCTGAGACGTAGAATAACAGACTTATTTAATTTCACCTGTGTTCGTGCACAGTATTCTACCAGCTGCCAAGCAGCAGTCAAAATAGCGACAGTTGCTCACCAGCCAATGCTATATATATTTGCAAGAAATGCATGACACAACTGCTGTGGCTCTGTGCTGGAAGCGTGTCAGATTTCAGCATCGTGCAGTGTGTTTTGCTTTCTGCTTCTACAGGCCAGCATGATTATATTGACACAGTAGCCAACCAGTAGCTCATGAGAATGCTGCACACTAGCACCCTGCCGTTGCTTGTTGATTGAATGGTAAGGCATAAAGTCACAGAGTTACCATCCTGCGTATCTATGTTTTGTTTCCATCAGATGAGACACTGAAGAAGTGAGGAGATAGAAGTGGAAATGGCTCTCTGCCTCTTGGATTGTCTCAAAGCTACTGGGCTTCAGCAGCACTATGAAAGGTAAGAACTGCAAAATGGAGCAGATTATGCAGAGTGCCATCTGTGGACAGTCTCCTTCTCATCTTTTGCAAGGTTTACTTCAATGGGGGTCTGTCGAGCTGCACATCTTTCGACAGTGACCATGCAAGACTATCCCACCCTGGGAATATGCAGCATGAAGGACAGGATCCATCTTTTCCATTTAATTCAGTTCATCAAAAGTCTTGACTTGGAAAACCCTGAATACAGCGATGCTGCAGAAGAGACTGATGCCAGCAAGAAATGTTTGACACGTGAGGCGTATAAGAAACTGTCTTTTTGCATCAAACGTCTGGACTCTGGCAAGGAATCCTTCGATTCTCCCACTAAGCATGATTTTAATCACAGAAAGGAAAAGCCCGTGAGCCGTAAAATATGTTCGCCATTGGTCCAACCCAATGTACAGCTGGTGTACAACAATGAGGCTGATGTGTACAGCTATTGTTACACCAGTCCAAGCTTAACAAAGGGAAGTTCTCACTCGAACAGAGTGCCGGATAAAACTGCAGCTTCCAAAAAGTTGAGCCTCCCTCTGATCAGATGCAAAAGAAAAATATTAAGGATACGACAATTCAACCCAAAACTGGTTTATGAATCGCTGCCAATGAATGGGTACAACTATGGACTTCCTCTCAGCAACCCTGTTGTTAACAAGGAAAAGTGAGTTTCAGTTTTTTCATTTGTTGTTTTTTTTATTTTTTACAAACATTTAATATCTCCCTAATGTGTGTGGTTTGTAGAAGAGCAGGGGAGCAGCGGATAAAGGTGTGTGTGAGGAAGAAACCTCTCATGTATGAAGAGAGCCAGACAGGAGAGACAGATGTTGTCACTGTCGCAAATGGAGACTGTGTGATCGTCCACGAGAGCAAAGAAGCATGTGATTTAACACCATATACACAGCTGGTAATCATTCACACGCTTCGGTGTCACTTTCAGACATCAAGGATTATTGCTCTTGTATTTTTGGTTAAACCATTTACATAGAAATACTATAATGTTAGAAATGAGAGAAGTTTAATTTTGTTTTCTACTGTTTTTGTCTTGCAGCACAAGTTTTACTTTGACCAGGTTTTTGGAGAGGAAAGTACCAATGAGGATGTGTATCTGAAAACAGCCTACCCTCTGGTCCGGCACACACTGAATGGGTATGGAAGTAATGATTTTGTTTGCTTGTTTGTTATAGAATAATTTGTTACAACTTACAATGTTAATCATGTGAGGGTTTTGTTTATGTATGTTGAAGTACAAAACACTTAATGCTTCCAAAGGGGGCAATTGAGGTTACAGGCGCATTCTGTTGAAGGGAAAGATATGTCAGCTGCGGTGGAGCTTTGGATGGAGTCCCACGAGTGCTTTGTCTCTTATGGATGAGATAGCTATGAAATTTCCAAAGCGTTAATGTGTGTATTAGGGGTGTAGAAAAACATCGATCTACATTTTCACATTAACTTTATTTCAGGATAGATGACAATGCAGACTGGTCACGATTTATCCTTGCCTGAATGAGTCTCTTCATTCATATTATATATTTTTGTATTATAATTTATAGCTACTAATAGCTAGTTTAGTAATATATCAGTATCTTGTTGAGGTTAAACAAAAATGTCCTGTTAAACATCTGATGCCTTTCATATTTAAATGTTATGGATTGGTGTACTGCAGTACAGATTGCAGATTGTGTTTTACTGCAGCTGTGTATTGTCATTCAAACATATCAATATAGCATTGTATCGTGATGAAGTTGGTGATTAACAACCCTAAATACATGTATTTTGTATGTATTGAGCTGTCCTCTTCCATATTTATGAATTTGAATCTAATTATATTTTAAAATTTTAATTTAATTCTATGGAAGCATATTTTTATCTTTATTTACACATTTGTTTATTTCTGTACTTTCCCCCCTACATTCTCCCCTCTTCCATAATTCCATGTCGTGTAAAACTCAACTCACAACTGTGAATAATTTCATCTCAATCTCCTGCCTTGAGCTATATAGCAGACAGCAATTGTTGTGTCTAACGTACTTCCTCTGATGTTTGTCTCGCTCCAGTGGCCAGTCCACCTGCTTTGCTTATGGACAGACTGGTGCCGGGAAGACTCACACCATGTTGGGTTGTGCACCCGGGAGCCTGGGTTTGTACACTTTGGCAGTTCGGGACATCTTTGCTCACCTCTCCACCCTGCAGACACCATGTCCCTTGACTGTGTACGTCAGCTTCTTTGAGATCTACTGTGGTCACCTGTATGACCTGTTGGACCACAGGAAAAGGTGATTGTTAAAGCAATGGCTGGCTTTTAGTTTAACATTCTTTATTGTTGTCTTTCTGCTCCGTCGACTACACACAAAAGCAGTAGATAGATACTTACCTCCCTGTAACATTCCACCCCAGAGACAGCCTGAAGTGTTTCTTGCTCCTCTGCTGTAGGTTATATTCCAGAGAGGATGGGAGGAAGGTGGTCCACATCGCAGGTCTGGCTGAGGTCAGAGTTGACTCTGAGCACGCGCTTCTGCAGGTTTGACTTTTGCTCTTCATTTTTGCCACAAAATATTTGACAGAAACCTCATGCTGTTTTTATGTTGCCTGCCTCTCAGGTGATCACTCATGGCACAGAGTTACGCACTCAGGGGGTGAGTGGTGTGAATCCTCAGTCCTCTCGCTCGCATGCGTTGCTTCAGATTCAGCTGCGACATCCAGATCAGCTGAGGGCTGGCAGGTGAGAACGTTCTTCTTTGTCAAGTTGGTATCTTCTGTCTGTGTTTCAGTTGGGTGTCCTCTGATTTCCTCCCACATTCCTAATACACACAGAGGTTTGTTTCTGAATCTAAACAGAACTGAATGAAATGAAGCGCTCAAAGTACTGTGTGTGGTATCAGACTGATATTGATATTGCAGTAGCTACTCTCACGTTTGAAAATTCCACCCACAACAGCATAAACTAACTCACACATTTTACTATATACTACATATTGTCGGACTCAAGAGATCGATTCTGAATAAAAACTGTGGATGAAATTGGCCGCCTCAGATTTTCGTTTTGTCTTTTCTCATCTCGAAGAACCACCATGAATTCACACAGCTGGAGATTTAACATCATGCTGTGAGCTTCACACACTTCAAATTAGTCACACTTATTGAGACGTTTTCTGCAGTTAGTCATCACTCAAATTAATCCGAATTTCTTGTACGTATAATTTGTGTCTGTCTTCTTCAGGATGTGGTTTGTGGACCTAGCAGGAAGCGAGAGGGCATCAGACAGCCAAAAACAAACAAACAGGCAGAGTCGCATGGAAGGAGCCGAGATCAATCAGAGTCTGCTGGCTGTAAGTATATGCTGAGACAGCTCTCCACAACTTTGATTTCAACGGTCCTTCTTGCTCCCTCTCAGCTAAAGGAGTGCATCAGGTCACTTGATCAGGAGCAGTCGCACACGCCCTTCAGGCAAAGCAAACTTACTCAGGTATTTTATGAGTCAGTCTGTGGGATGCACATAGTCTGGGTTTTTAAAAATTAGACTTTGTTTCTCTTAGGTTTTGAAAGACTCGTTTCTTGGTGATGCAATGACGTGCATGATCGCCAATATTTCACCTCGTCTGTCGGCGACGGAGCACACGCTCAACACACTAAGATATGCTGATCGGTGAGTATGGATTTGATTTTATACATACTCTTGTTCTGCTTTCGTTTTGAGTAACATACTTGTTTATTTGTTTTCACAGTGTGAAAGAGTTGAGGAGAAGAAAAGTTGCAAGAGCACGAAACTCTGCTTCTAAATGTATCATGACTAACAGCAAGAGTGGACTCACCAGTGCTGCTACCAAACAGATAAGGCCTTCACAAAGGTCAAACAAGTGGGCCTTTGACCAAGACCAAAAAAACTCTGGGGTTCTCAGATCCTCACCACTGACGGTAAATCAGACTGTGAAACGAGGAACTGGATGTGAGCAGATACCACCAGTCCAGACTTTGTCTGGAGTAAGTAAAGTGATGAATAAGAGGGAGTGTGAAGAGAAGGAAGAGGCAGACAACAGACAACAGAAACACCTTTTCTCTAGTCAGAAGTTCGGTCAGCACCACCAACTGCACAATGAAGGATCAAGAACAAAAAGAGAATGCAGAAGAATAATGGACCCAGAGGCAGTCCACAGTGTCAAAAAGACAGATGAAGAGAATGAACGTTTGAGATTGTATCATCACCAACTTCAGGAGTTTGTTCCGTCGTCCGCCATGTCCTCCCCAAAACAGTCTTCACTGTCTTCGTCTCTTCGTTCATCGAAGAGCTGCTCTTCACAGCAATTTATCCAAGATGCTTTAAAATCAAACAGAAAAGGTTGTGACAAAAGGGAGGAGGTTTCTCGCCAAAATGATACTTTAACTGTTAAAGTCCTGTCAAAAGAGGGTCCTAGAGCTGTTTGGGAAGAAATGAAGGTGTTGGGAGTGGAAGAAGAGAGAAGTGAGAATGGAAGAGCTCCAGAAAAAGCCTCAGGAATACAAGATCATCTTGATATGGAGAAGGGCAAGACAAGACGGGTTCAGGGTTGTGATTCAACTGCAGCCTCTTCCACATCTAAAAAAAGCAGCAGTTATCCCACTGTTGAACCAGTGTCTCTGCAAACTGCCGCCGAACGACCCCTTTCTCCTGTTTCTTCGTCTAAACACACCTTACACCTGATGACAAATGCTAGTCCTGGATGTGTTCCCTCCTTTACAAGATTACAAAAAGGCAAACAGGAACCAAGCCCATGTGTCAGCAGAGAGAAGCGGCGTTTTTGTGTTGATAATCTCCGTGTTTCATCTCCCCTCTGTACTGCTCTCACTCAGGATATATGTGGGTTACATAGTGAGACTGTGATAACATCAGCAGACCTTCAGATTCTCAACAAGATGACGGCTGGAGAAAAACATGCTGCTCAGGGGAGAACTTATACTTTGCCAGAGACATCTAACTATGCCACTGACCCACCAAGCATCTCTATGCCAGCAGATCAGCAGGTTGCTCCAGCAAAACTCAACCGCACGTTCTCCTTTTCTGACTCTGAAGAAGAGCAGATAAACAACAAAGCTCCTGACCATGATGTGGACTTGTGTCTCGAGGAGGCATCGCAAGCTACAACCAAAAGTTCTCCTTGCTCACCGACATCTTCAGGAACTTATAGCGTGGCACACAAGAACTGTCCTACTTCAAAACACTATAAAATAGGTGTGAAATATGAAGATCACAACTCAGAATCATCGACCAGCCGCCAGAGTTGCAGATCAATGGCTAACTTACTAACAAGCAGAGACTCTGGATTTTCAAGCCATTATGACAATGGATGTGATGCCACAGGAGCCACGCAGAGTTGCGCCCCAGTGCACCACCAAAAGCGTGAGACACATGGTCCCAGAAAATCTGCTCCATCTGTTCGTATAAACAGTCCTTTGGAGTCCAACATCAACATTCAGGAAAAGAAGCACACAAAGTCATCGACCATGGTTCAAGCTCAGTAAGTAACAGAGTCACAAATCTGGATTTAACCTTCCAGTTACATCCACTTTTTCTCCAACACTTCAGATGCCATATTGTCCAGGCCCATGTGACGCAGCTGAAAGAGATGGAGGTTCTATCTCAAAAGGATGAGGAGCTCTTGAGCCAGCGAGAGAATATGGTCAGTGACGTTACTGCATCGTTTCAATCACATTTAATATGTCGAGTCCTAAACATCCTTCCGTTTCTTTCAGTCATTTGGATTCTACATTCAGAAGCTGGAGGACATCATGAAGAAAAAAGCACAGTGTGTCCACAACATGAGATACAAGCTGCAGCCTTACTTATAAACCAAAGACTGTTTATTTATTGAAGGGTGCCGTTTGCAGGCACTAATTTGAATATTCATTGATTTGTTTATATGAAATTATTTGTCATGTGGAAATGTTTTGTAAACTAAAGTCAAGTCAGTGTTTTACTTGGAATGAAACTGTTTTGAGAGTTTTCTATCTTCAGCCCTCAGTTCAACCACAAAATGGAGACTTCTCAAGAAAACGTAATTAAATCCAGGATATGACGGGTGTGGTTGCTAGGTCTATTCTCAATTTTATTATCTTTTTTTTTTATTATTTTAGTTATGGTTTTTCACTTGTGTTTAATAGCTGAGGTACAGGCAAGCACAGCTGTTCTGGGGGAGACTTTGTGTGATGATCACACAGAGGAAAAACTCGCTGTGTATTCATTACAAGTAATTTTGTGGAATACAGCAATAAGCATGACGTATCAAAGCATCATCAAATTACCTATTCATTGACGAATAAAGGACAGACAAAAGTCTGTCTTTGTCGCACGTTCCAAGGAAGTTCAAAGCTCCGTAAAAATGACCTTTGTACATATGTCTATAATTATGAAAAAGGGAAAGAGTCAAACAAATGGTATAAGTTGAAAAAGCAACGCAAATTAAACGGCAATGGCAGAGATATTCACTATTATACAGTCCATGTGACGCATAAATGGATTTTGAAAAAATGTAAGAAACGTAACATACGCAAGTAATATGTTATTTACTCAAAAAATGGATCCGTACATTTAAGTAATTCGCACATTCACGATGCATCCGGATGGACGACAATCTCCATACAGCACGCGGATCACGGCAGAGCGCCGTGCACGTCAGTACGAGCTTCGGAACCATCTGACCATTTTGGGAGCCTCTCATTGGCTGTGTCTTCTTCACAACGTTGAACATCGGCGCGGTGGGTCACGTGACGACTGCTGCTGGCTGAGCGAAGCGTGTTAGCAGGTAAAGAAACGAAAACAACCTCGTTTTTCGTGGCCAACTTTAAAAAAAAAGTTGCGATATCGCACACGAGTCGGTCGATGAAATATACGTTTGTATCTACGTTTGTCTTAGTCACCCTGCTCGGGTGTGTGGGTGTTAGTCGTAAGCTCTCCTAACTTGGCGTTGTATCCGTGCAGGCCCCTGGTTCACATGCCGGCGCAGTTAGCATTCAGCTAACGTTTTTCCTCAGCGTTTTATTTTATTTCGCCTCGCCTTTTACTCTCCCATATCATTCTCCATAACCGACTCAAAACGTTTTATTCACCCTGTAAAATCCACGTCCGATGGTTTGTTTTTAACCGTAGTTTATTCCGTAGTTTCATGTTCGGCGTTAGCTTTGTCTCTGATCACAAAAGGCGAGCGTGCGCACTTGACATTTTTTCTTGTTGATATTTTGCGCCACATGTTTGATTTTTGGCCGCCAGAGTACGTATAATGTGCATATCATTATTGGGGCTAACATGGCGAAAGGACTCTGGTATTTATGAATGTTCGGTCGGTTGTGCGAATCGTACGCGGAACAAAAGGCGAGCAGGGACTAGCCCAGCTAACATTAGCGTGTGAGCTAAAGTGAAACAAAGTGCGCTGCGTTCGTTTGTTTTTGATTCGGTTTCGCCCATTCGCTGGATTCAACACATCACGCTTTATGCTACCAATTGAATATTTTCAGTACAGTTATCTATTATGAACCTCGATTGTGTTCAGAAACGACGCTATGACGTATATACCACTAACTGATCTCATCAACTAATGTATAGATTCAAAACTTGAGTCATGCCGAATAAGTTTTCCTTTGCTACATTTTAAAATGATAAGCTATTACCTTTTAATCTTTAAGCTATCTAGCACGTTTCTGTGCTATGTTTACTACCACTGCCAGCTGCAACTTATATTAATGGGCATCCGGATCCGTCTTATAAAAGCCAGAAGTTCAACTGATGTTTGATTAAAGAGTAGATTCGATTTTCTTCTGTTTTTTTTGGCAATTTATTTATTCCCACCCTTAACATCTGTGTGTCAACACTTGTGTTTGTGTAGAGGCAACAGTGGGAGGATTGTAAGACGACACTTGGATGGTCCCCCCCTTGGTTAGCTAAATTTAACACTGGCGATGGAGGCGACAGATGGGGTTATAGTCTTACATGGCAAACCTCACAACCCTGCAACTTGCAATGCTTGCGTACCGTTCACTGCACTGTTCTTATGAATTCATTGTGTTTATTCAGCACCATTAAAGGCTGCAATAACAATTAATTTGACTTCTCTTCTCTGCAGATTTTTTTTCTATTTTGTACATACATTGTTTTGTATATACTGTATATGATGACATCAGTGGTCAGCAATCAAGCCCGGGGAAATCGGGACAGAACGCTGCCCACGTCCACACAAACAACACAACCACAGAAACAGATACAGGTTAGTCACACTGTTTTCACATACATTATGAAGTGTACCTATGTAATTGTACTTTTTATGTGATCTTTGAAAGCAAAAGTGGACACTAGATAGTTGAACATGAGTGTAGTATGTTTGCCAAACATATAGTTCTCACCCTCTTTTGCGAATGAACATTAAGCAAGACTTGACTTCCTGTGGAAAATATGGTGCTAATGTCTACATGAGAAAGGGGGCAGTGTACAGCCAGATGCTTTTTAGATGTGGCTTTGTGTCTAACGTCATTATTTAAGTGATTTGTACTCAACGCCTTTAAATTCCCTTATTCCATTTTTGTGCCTTTTTGGGTTGAGTCATTGTTGTGTCTGCCAGAAATGTAATTTTCTTCCTTTTCATGTTATAGATTTTTTTTTCTAATTGTACCATTTTTGCTCTGTGCCATCACCAGGCCACAGCGGAGCAGATTCGTTTGGCCCAAGTGATCTATGACAAAAATGATGCTGTCTTTGAGGACAAGGTCAAACAGGTAATGTTACAGCTTGTGTGCTTGCTGGGAGAAATTCTTCTGCCTCATTTTATTGTCGCTTTTAGAATGTTTCATTTCAGAATGTTCATGGATTGCTGTTTTTTATTTTGCTATTCAGCTGATAGAGGTTAGTGGGAAGACTCAAGATGAGTGCATGGTTGCCCTCCATGACTGCAACGAAGATGTTAACAGAGCCATCAATTTCCTGCTGGAGAGCACCTCTGACACAGTAAGTGTAGTTTAAATTGGTATGTCCGCATGTCTTGGCTTGTCTGAATTATTAGATGTTTTTATTTTTCTATTGGAGAATTACTTGATAAAATGTCTTTTTTAGACAGAACATTTTTTAAAATGCTTTTAGCTTGTGGGAAGAATAACGGCAGTCTAATCTATTAAAAGGGCCTTACACGATTGTCTAGGTTGTGTTTGAATCATAAGTGTTCTAAATCTTACAATAACCTATTCCAAAGCAGCACTAATTAATTACATGAATGAAAATGATGACTTGTTTACCGTGCAACGTTGCCAGAAAAATGACTAGAAATGACAACCCCACGCTTAGTGGAACACAGCGGTGTTCATGGCCTTTGGCAAGATGGGTGATTTTGTTGTGGTATCTGTGTCTGGCCTAGTTAGGGAGGTGATTAAAGAACAGCTCACTGCGTGTACATTGACAAAGGAAGAGCTCTGTGTGTGTCTACATCAACATAAAGAATGGTGGCGAGAGAACATGGAATAGAGGCTTCTGCTTGACCTGATGAGGAAATATTTTAACTTACAAGTTACAAACAGATAATTTTGAGGATCAACCATGCAGCCACAATCTCCTGCTCCATGACTCTTTGACCAATCGATTGCTGTGTTGCAGCAGTGGGTATATGGTGAGCGGCAGCACCTCCAGATGTGGAGAATGAAAGGACAAAACCTTGTAACATTACTTCAGTACAGTTACCATAACTTCAGCATTAGTATGGTTGCCGAGGTGATATGTGCCGACTCGGTGGCGCAGATACCATTTCCAGTAGATTTTTCTTTTTATTCTGTGAAGAAGCCAGGTATCAGGTTCAGGCACTGTTTAATATAAACAAACATTGCATCGGACACTAAATGGTTGTGGATTTTAATTTCAGTATTTGTCATAGAGCTATAGATTCTATTTTTACATGATGTTGAATTTTCAGAACTCCTGGGAGACGGTTGGAAAGAAGCGAAACATTGGGAAAGAAGGCGGCCCAGTGGAGATTAAGGAGAGCAGAGAAAAGAAGGGAGTAGAGAGGGAAGGTGGGCGTGGGCGTGGAGGGTCCAGCAAGCGTGGCCGAGGAATCAGCAGAGGGCGTGAAGGTAGGTGATGAATTTTCTTTGTCCTCAGTGGCAATCATGAAGTCAATTTTACATGAATATTTAGTCATAAAGATTTGTGGGCCTTTGTATGACTTCATTTAACTAGAATCCCCATTGTTCTTGATCTAGGTCGGTCAGAAGAAAATGGGTTTGAGGTTGTCCCTGGTGAGAGAGGGGGTGACCGTGGTCGGAGAGGGAGGGGGAGAGGTAAGGTTTGCTGAATTTGCAAATCCATTGTAAGACAATGGAAATTACGACGCCTTGTCACTTGTTAAGTCTTAGATATCATAATGTGGCAGCTTCTAACTTCCTTCTCTGATTTGCATTCACAGGTGTTGGCGGTCGCGGAAGAGGGAGAGCAGCTGTTGGAAACAGGTTCTCCTCGCAAGGCATGGGGTAAGGATGTGTTGTATTCTGCATTTGGCAAGCGTGGTAATTGTGAGGTAGTGATGTTCACTCAAGCACATATCTCAAACAAACGTGTGGAAAAAAAGTTACTGAACCTCTTTTATGGCTGCATAATTAGTTGATTGTATTGCGCTTTAATGTTCATTTTTTTAAAACATCTTTCTGCCATGACGTTTAGCACCTTCAATCCAGCTGACTACACAGCTAATTCTGGTGGACGCCATGAGAATTGGGAGGGGGATGGCCATGAACCTGCTGAGGGAACTGGTAAGAGAGGTTGATGGCAGCTGTATTTTATTTTATTTTTTTTTATGTGCATCACCCTATACAATTTAAAATTCTAATTTTTGGTACTTAGGAACATGGAGTGGCAATCTGGAAGACTGGGCATCAGAAGACTGGAATGAAGATGTAAGATATTTTTGTCAATAATGTAGCTACAACACAATTGTGATTTAGTTGATTCTAATTTTTAAATTTTCCCTCTTCAGTTGTCTGAGACCAAAGTGTTCACTGCCTCGTCTGCTCCAGGGAACTCCACAGCAAGACACAAGTGAGTCATATTTGCTGGTGATAAATCTTGATTGTTTTAGAAATCACCTGCAACATGATCTCCTTTCTTCAGTGTTGAACTGGGAGGTACACTGCCAAAGCCTGCAGTGGGTTCTGTGGACAATGTCTTGAGTTCGATTGTAGATGGGCCATCTGCAGAGGACTTGGGTCAGAGTCTGGTTTTCACCAACTCCCACCACAATGGACGCACTGCAACACACAGCTATGCACATGCTACAGCCAACAGCTACGCCCATGCCGCCTCTGCTTCTACGACGTATGCTAACGCTGCCCTGGTATGTTAACTGTGACTGTCTTAACTTTTATGTTTGTGGTCTCCCTTGATCTCTTAATCACGTTTTTCCTTTTAGTCATCAGTACTGGGTTCTGGATTTGGGTCTCTGAATACCCCCAAGCCCACGACCCCCTCTGACGTCAGAGCGGTTGACCAGCTGAATGGCTCTCGTCTTGGTCAAAGGTCCAACCAGCCACTGGCCATCAACAGTAACATTTCCAAAGAATCTGTTTCACCTCCTGTTCAGAGCCCTGCTCCTGCCACTACTCAATCTGTGGAACCCAAACCTCAGAGGTTGGAGAACGGCCCTGTAAATAACATGCACAGTAAGTTCAACTGTCATGGCCTGTACACTGTTGTGCTTTTTATTCATTGTCATCTGTTTGCTGCAGTGGAGATGAAGCTTCAGCCAGAACCATCGGCTGTGCTCAGCCAGCTAGCACAGAGGCAACAGTCATCAATGATGCCCACTGCAGAGCCTCTGGTCCAGGCTCACTCGCATGTTCCTCAAGTTCCTACACCTCCAGGTAACACACAATCAAACTTTTTTTCTTTTTTGCTTTTCTACATGTTTTCTTCTCAACCTCTCCCCTCTCAGGTCATGAGTCATCTGTTCTATCTGGAAGAGAGGGAGCTTCTCCGGGAGTAAAGCTGCCAGACATGGAACCTCCTATCACTGAGCCTCCACGGCAGCTGAAAACACAAAGGCGAAGAGTTCCACCACTGTCAAAGGTTTTGTCATTTCCATTCTATTTTCATGACTCGACACCATCTCATAAATTCCTAATGTTTTGGCACTGTCGATCATCAGATTCCATCAGAGGCTGTGGAAATGCCGGGCTCAGCTGACATATCTGGGCTGAATGTTCAGTTTGGAGCTCTTCTGGACTTTGGTTCTGACACTGGGGGTGCAGCAAATGATATGGTACAGACGGATTCGGTCAGGGACTCCGTTCCAACTCAGAGTCCACTCTCTGTACCATCTGTTGTACCAACTAAGCAGCTACAAAACAGCCTCTTTCCCAAACCTGCAGCAGTGAGGTATCTTCGTTGTTTTTGTGTCATATTCCTGTTTTCCAGGCTCATTTTCATTTATGCACGTCTGATTTTCTCCATCTGCTTTGAACAGTGACCACATGAACAGCTTACAATCAACTGTTTCGGATCCCAGCTTCCCCTCTCCATCTCTGGGCTTGCCAAGTGCAACACAGTCCCCTTCCCTGACTCTTCAAAGCACTGCCCCTCCTCCCTCATCTGCAGCTCCTGCTGGAAACCGCTTGGAGAGCAGTGTCCCGAGGTCCATGCCGCCCCATCTGAGCTTCTCTCAGAATAAGGATGCTGCTGTACCCCTCACAGTAAGGAAGATTATTCAAAGTCATTTGTCATTATTTTCAAGTAAAAGCTGAGGACTGATTTTCCTACTACTATCTCCTGCTAGAATGGCTACAGTGGAATGAAGATGCCGACCACACAGGACTGTAAGTAGATTCATTCAAAATATAAATACATATTTCATAATGTGAGTGTCAGTGTCATTGCTTTTATGTTGTATGGCTCATGGGTTCTTTCTGTTTCAAAGCAGCTACATCTCCCAGGACAATGAAAAATGATTCACCCATCATGTCCAGTGAGAGCGGCACCGCTCATCACATCCCCTCCCCTGCAGTTACCCCCTCACACTCTGCACCCATTCCCGCGCTCACCAGGTAAAGACTCCTGCGACGCCTGTAGAGCTTAAATGTTTGAAGATAGTGATGGTTACAAGCACATATCTTAATCCCTGTGTGTAGAGATATCTTTGGCTGAATCTCGTAACTGTCAAGTGTTTTCCTCCCGTGTGTTTGGTTTCTATTGCTGACACACACTTTTTTTTTGAATCTCAGCCATGTTACTGCATCACATTCATCTGTACCGGCTCAAACAACAAGCTCTTCCTTACCTGTAAGTTTTGATTCACTTATTTTTCATGTGTAGAAATTATACATATCGATAGGAGCCTGTGTCTCTTTAATGTGTGACTTGTCCATTTGTATTGTTGATTTTATGCTTTGACTTGGATCCTGCGTCGAGGCAGCAACAACTCACGCTTGCCTTTGACCTTCAGATGACCAACGAGGAGAGCAGTGGCAGTGTGCCCGCTTTTACATCATCTACTCAGGTTCTCAATCCCGGTCTTTCATCAACTCAAGCTGTCAGCAGTTCAAGCACCAATGTTCCTCACTCCTCTGGGGCTCCGGGTCTGACTCCTAATGGCACAAATTCGTCCACCAACACCACACCGTCAGCAGCAGGTGCTCGCACCGCTCCACTGCTGACCAACTCTGGTACGTCGCCTAACAATTTCCAATTATTTCTCGGCTTCTTTTTTGATAATGCCAAAAATCTTCATTCACATCCTCCTATTTTTTTTATATCTTGTCGTCTTTACAAACTAGTGAGAACATCTGATAAATACTAATATTGGATTAAACTCCTGTTCTTGCCAAATGATATATTTTGTCTTATTTTAAAACAATTTTGCATTTTTCAGGTAAAGCTCCTCCTAATTTGGCACAAGGAGTTCCCCCACTTCTTGCCAACCAGTACATCATGGGGCCTGGAGGCTTGCTCCCTGCCTACCCGGTAAATCTTGTCTAGATTTCAATTTGTTTGGTCTTTTTCAGTTATTTATTGCCTTTCTACAGTATTTTTGTACCTGGTGGCTATTTTGTATTGAACAATTGTGAGGATTAATCTGTTGTTATTATCTGGCTTTAAATGTACTTTTTTAATCCAACAGCAGATCTATGGTTATGAGGACCTGCAAATGCTGCAGTCTCGACTTCCAATGGTAAGTCTTTCTTGTGCCCCACTTCAAAATGTCTTTTGCCCAAATCTGAAATGCAGCAGTAGTTGGAGCATATTGATGACCTTTTGTATTTTTCAGGACTACTATGGTGTAACATTCCCAGGAACGACTGCCTCCATGCCAGGAAGAGATGGCCTCGCTAACAATCTGTATTCTGGTACGTTTTCAAGATTTCCAAATGTTAAGAGTAGAACTTTCTGAGCGTTCCGAGTGTCTTGACTTGGTCACAAGATCAATAGCAAATATTTGACATCCATATAATCTTCGCCTCCTGTCAAGGTGAGGCAACGAAATTCGGCAGAAACGACTCCTCACCTCCTGCTCCCCCAACGAGTCTATCGTCAGCCAGTGTTCAGTCCCAGACACAGCAAGCACCACAAGGGGGCGCTCAGGGGCAGGGCCAAAGTCAGAATCAGGCCCAACAGACTCAAAACCAGGCTTTCCTCAACCCTCCGCTGCCGCCAGGTTATGGATACACTGGTAAGGAGTAATATTTGTGATAGCAGTTACAACCTTAGTGTCATCTTTCTTACGCCTCAACACTGTCACAACGTGTTGCAGGTTTGCCGTACTATGCTGGTATGCCTGGAGTTCCATCGGCCTTCCAGTACGGCCCTGTTTTTGTACCTCCTGCTTCGGCCAAACAGGCCACCATGGGCATGGCTAACCCATCCAACCAGTACCACCAACAGCATCAGCCCAATTACGGACAACACACATACGGCGCAGGTAAGCACACCACATCTGCACCGAAGACTTGTAAATTGAACACATTAGACAAACGCTATCATAATACATTGAATATTTTAGATAGAATTCTGCCTCTCGACCAGCCATTGCCTATAACCGAATCAGAATCCTACATGTACGCTGTCAGTTAATGTTGGAGGTTAGAGGGTTTTATGAACATGTTACCAAACATCAGAAGCGCAAGCCATAGTCGGCCCTTTGATGCCGGTTGTTTTATGAAATGTATGTACAAATATAAAAGAGCGAAACACTAACAGTGACTTAAGTTAAATATTACTATAAACATTTTTCTTGGCGTTGGTTTCCTGTGATCGTAACTGTCCTAAATGCAGGTGTGGGAACTGCCTTTGAACTAGATTAGGTAAAAACTTGAGCTAGACGCTGTGCTAATAACTGTCACTTTGTCACTGGATGTATGTTACAGATCTGATGGGCTAACAAGCATCAGGACTGATTACATTTGTTGTTGCAGCAGTAGTGATTGGCTGACGGGTTTCATGAGACAGTGTCTTCATTGTCAATCCTCAGTAGGTGGCGCTTTTGTGAAAAAAAAAATCGTAAAAGGTTGTGAGATTCCTTTAGACTGTTTTTTCAAATGCACTGGCCTCTGAGAATATACGCACTGTCTCATGAAACCCCATATGCTCCATTGGCAAGTTACTGGTAGCAACTAATAGTCTTGATATGACTTGAAACTGATTCCAACCAGTCAGTTGTTGCTACGATTAAGACCAGTGTTCTTCCTCCACATGCTGCATGTGTATGGGATTGGGCCTTTGTGTGTTTTTGCTTGTGCTGCATGCATATCTTTAAATCCCCTGCAGAGTTTCAGACACAGCTAAAAAAAAAAAAAAACCTATGGCCATATTAGTCAGGTTACCTGACTGCCTCTCTCTCCCCCACCCTACTCTCTTCTTTCTCCTCCTTTCCACCTGTCTTTTCTTACTTTTCCCTCCTCTTTCTCGTCCCTCTACCTCTGCTGGCTGTGCCTTCTACCCTCTTCTGCACTATCACTACTCCTACTTCAGCCTTTGATGACCTGTCTCAAGCCCATGGTGGGGAGTACAGTAAGGGAGGGTACGGAGGCTCTGCCCAGTCTCAGGCCAAGTCAGCGGGCAGCGGCCCAGGGAAAGGTACATACACACACCACATGTGCGCACAATGAAAACACAGGAAGTCAGCGGGTGTTCATCAGTGGAGAGGGGGAGATTGATAACCAGATATTTCAGATGCTTCTGCAGTCGACAGTGTTCTGGAGGAAGGTGTGTATTTGCATGCCGAGTATGTGACTGCACTTGTGAGTCTAAATAAGTTGACTGGAACAGGAGAAGTGAGCGGCGCATCAGTGTGCCTCCGTGCTCATACTGCTCCTTCCCACTGGCTGTTCGCCTTCTACTAACAAGAGTTATCAGTGTCTCAAGTGAAGAGACAGTTGTCCAAACATTAACCCTGTTGTTTCCAATTTTTTTTCCTATTGCCTCTCCCCCTGTCAATCTTTTCCCCCCTCACGTTGTACCCGTTTCAGCACCCGGACTGTCAGGCTCGGGGAACCAAGGGGGTGTTCCTGATATGGGTGGATCTATCTACAGCAAAACACAGGTGAGTGACTCCGCTCATCTTTCTGATGATGACAGCATATCCCACAGCTCTGTCTACTTTAAAGGATTGACACACACATTTTAACATGTGGAGACTGCTCCACATGCTTGTCTCACCTGGAATATCTTTCCATTTCAGTCATTCGACAAGCAGGGTTTCCACACGGGGACACCGCCTCCCTTCAGCCTGCCCTCTGCACTGGGGGGAACAGGCCCTATGAACCCTGGTGGTGCTCCAGGATACGCCCCCCCACCCTTCCTCCACATCTTACCCCCGCACCAACAGCCCCACTCACAGCTGCTGCACCATCACCTCACACAGGACGGACAGGTAAGTCTGCCATCCAGAAAAGCAGTGTTCATCTGTGAAGGTGTTTATCTTAACATACACGGTTCCCTTCAGGGCGGAGTCCAGCGCAGCCAGTCCAGCAGCATGCAGCAGAAGACCCAAGGAAGCAAATCCAGCTATGGCAGCTCTCCCTACTGGGGAAACTGAGAAATGTTTCTACACCCTCCGACAGAAGGCGACATGTTCACAATCCCGTGTTACACTGAAACCATCAAGATGAACAGCCCTCCCGCTCCCCCACCTTCACAAGTCCTCATGTGTCCTGGGTTCTCTCACGCCCACTCTGCAAAATTGGTTGTACATGTAAGATATTTATGTATGTATTTATATATATATACTGTATATGTAATAGTAGAACTTAAAATGTGGTTGCTACATTTTATTTTTGAAGGACTTTTGTTTACTTTTCCAAAACTACAGATTTAAATGTTACATAAAAGAGAGAAAGGGATAATGGTGAGAGAAAATGGAATCCTTCCTGGCGAAACCAAACATGAACAGAGAGCTTATAGCACTGACGAAATGAGGACATTTCAAATGGGGGTGGGGTTTATAACTAACTGCGTTCGTCTCTTTACCTTCCTTGTTTCCCGAATGACTTGTTTCATTCTCCAGACGTCATTTTTATAGCTTTCCGTACTTCCTCCCACGCATCTTCTCGAAGGCCGGCCTGTCTCCTGCTCAAAGCCTTCTCTTCATAGACAGATCTGTCCATCTAAATTTTGTATTTTAATTTAATTTTAATTCTTATTGCCCGGAAAATAAAGGTTCTAAGCAGTTGGTACTTCTTGTGGTTTTATTTGCTCCGTAGCTTCCGAGTTGACGATGCATTGTTTTCAATGACGTTCGCTGGTGTGACGAAGAAGGGCCAGATAACAAATCTCTTTAGAATTAACCAGCGCTGAATAGTCATCCCGAATAGTCTACTCATCTTAAACGGTGTATACGCGGTTCACCACTAGATGGCGGCAGGGGTTCGACTCTACTCCACGGACCTGCTCAGGTGAGCCAAGTTAGCTCTGAAGACGATATAAACTGCTCATACTTTGACCTGCACTTCGGTGGATCACACACGACTGACTCATGCTCATACTGGATTGTGTCACACCGACCTTTACCTGATGCGTTCATCAGTTGAAGTAATTTCTTGCCAACGCTCAAGATAAGAGAAGGGCAGGTTGAGAGACGACGTTCAGGTTGAGGAGCTTCTTTCTTCTATCTGGTGATATAGGTGGTATGTGGACATCAAGTGGGAGTGGGTGGAGGGAGGGTTGACTCTGTGACAGAGTGGCAGGCACTATTGTAGCCTGGGAGCAAGGACTAAAGGTTGCAAGGTCATAGGTCAAAGTGAAGTTGAAAGGTGAACCCAAGCCCTGCGGAAGCCCACCCAGCTTGAAACAAACAAGCTGAGTCTGGGGGAGAGTTAGGTTCACATTTCAACTCCACTTCTGAGAAGACAACCGTGTGAGAAAAGAGCTGATGGGGGTTCATGAAAATAACAGTTATTTCACTGATGCAAAAGCAAGGATAAAGATATGATACAGGCTCTGACAAAAATGATTCATCACCTGGCTGTGTGATGCGGTGGCTCTGCTTCAAGTCCACTTAAGATGACGGATCCTGAATCAGAACTTGCTGCGAAAGGAAATCGGCTTCAGAAACATGTTGTTCGGTTGCTTTGCCGTTAAGATTCTGACCACGGTACATAAAACACGGCTGAAAACTGGTTTGAAACACAGAATGAGCAAGTTGTGAGCGACATCATGCGAGGAGGCGATGGTCCAGGGATGAGGTCGAGAACACAGCAGAAGGAGAGCACAGTCAGACTCCCCGCAGGTCAGGACTGAACCTCCACAGTTAACCATCTCTGACAAGATTCAAGTTGTTTATTTGCCACACACACGCTGTACAATGCAAGGCTAAATCCTAACTACCTAAAACAGTTGCACTTGGGTTGGCAGGGAAAATCACATGGGAGCTTTAAAAGCACATCAGCTGTGTGTCTCTGAATGGGCTCCGGTAATTGTGTTGCATCACTGGAGTTTTCCCAAGTCTTCCTTGCCCCACTCAGGAATGCCCCTCACTGTTTGTTGACACTCCGCTCTCAGCTCATGACAAAGACGTTTTGTTGGGGTTCACTCAGTTCGATCGTCTTGGAGGAACTGGGGACTGTCATGCAGGATACCATGACATTCTCGACCCTGAAAAGACATCGGGGGCCCTGCTGCTCTGCGCTCCTTCGTGACCTGGTTGCTAGATTTGGAAATGTGTATACATTTATACTGTGTTCTTCTTTCTTTAAAATGACAAGGCCTTCCAGCGGGGTGAATAGACAAACATTGGTGGGTGTTTTCCCCCTCTTCTCTCCCTCCTTTCATCTCCGTCTGGGGGACCATGAGATATTCTTGTCCCCCTGCTTGTTGTGAGACGTGACAGCGGGGTCCATTCAGGGAGAAATTGGCTGCAATTAGAGCAATTATGCTGATTTTCACTTGTGTCCCATGCAGAACAGAGTTTTCGCTGTGCACACAGAGATCCCCGGGAAATTGCTGCAGAACAAAAAGGAATCAATCGACAAAGGGCCTGGATGAATGGCGCGGCGGCAGATAATGCCCGGCACATTCCATAATGACAGCGTTTAGTCAGATGTGACCTGTGGAGCAGTGGGGTGGCTTGACATTTGCAGCTCCAGGCAGCAACTGGGCCGCCTGGCAGTGTGTCAGTGTTTATCCACAGCGGCTCAAATGTTTTTTTTGTTTTTTTATTATCAAGGCGTCTTATTAAAATTCAGACTTTCGGCATCCGGATGACTCCCCAGCCCGTTTGGCTGCTTTCCTAAAATGTTTTTTGCTTACTTTACAGCAGCATTTTATACAGGTAAAGGAGACTACTCACAGAAACAGTGGATCCACAGCAGGAGACATGTTTGATGACTGAAAGACCAGTCCTTTAGGTGAGGAAATACTAGATGACCTGGACCTGGGCGGAACGACACAGTCTTCTTGTTTGCTCTGACTTTGTATAAGAAAATAAAAGGGGGAAGAAAACAATGTTCAGGAAACAAATGTTGCCAAGCTACGTTCCACCAGTCATAACCAGGGAACATTTAGAAACAAAATGAAATTTATACCATAAAGAAACATACCTGTGATAACCACTGCACCAATACAACCAGTTCTCTTTGAAATAAGCTCTTTAATATTTGTTCCAATTGTGTTTGTGCAGTATTTATGCTAAACATTTAAAGCTAATTCCTATTCGTGGAAAAGATTATTTTTTCTATTATTTATCACTTCACGTCACTTTTCTAAGTTGAGGTCAGTGACTAAAAACTCCTTAGATTCCAGCACTCGGACCCCAGTGTGACCCCTAAAGGTGGTTAGCCCGGAACGCGTCAGGCGTTAGGACCCGGCGCAGCCCGCAGGGAACCCCCGGCTGTAGTTGTTTCTGCGCTCCGGAGTGTGGGCTGCTTATTAGCGGGGAGGCGCTGCAGCCATTTCTCCACATGAAAAGCCCGATGAGCTGAACCGTCAACATCCGAGTGGTCGTGGAGAACACACACACACGCACACGCACCAGCTTCGTGGACGCACGCGCCGCATATGCACGCGCGCGAACGCGCACACGCGCACTTCCTCGGCGGAGAGACTGAGAGACACACAAACTTCCAACTCTCCATGTGGAAGGCTGAGGTCTGAGGATAAGATTTATTTTCTCCGCTCCGGGGCTCTGTTCCTTTTCCCCCCCGTCTCCCTCTCTTTTCTGCCTCCCTCTCTCTGTGTCTTTGCCCCGATAAGTTGGCTTTCTATGAGAGTCTTGCTCGGCCAGAAGAGAAGTTTGGTTGTTTGCCTGGTCGGGAGAAGAGTCGGGTTCGAAGCGGGGGAAGATGGTCCGCAGCGCCGCTTGGAGACTGTGCGTCCTGGCGCTCAGCCTGGGCTTTGCGCCCCCGCCGAGCACGGCCCGGATTTACACCAACCACTGGGCGGTCAGGATACCCGGAGGACCCGAGGTGGCCGAGCGGATAGCGGACAAGTACGGCTATAGGAACATGGGACAGGTAGGTGCTCGGCGTTGTTGCCCTTAAACTGCATGGTTCAGCTCGCCAAAGTCCAAACACGGTGCAAACTCAGCACCGAACAATGTCAGAACAACAGGTGCCTGGTCACCGTGGAGTCCGTTTGTTTTATTGTCCTGAGTCCGGGCCGCTTGACACACAAGCCCGGTTCGAGTGGAAGACCACAGCCGTGTCGCTGTTCCAGTCAAACTTTGCACCACAGCCGGGGCTCATTTGGCCCTTTAACTGCCCGTCGGTGCTCCAGACAGAAACATTTGAACTCGCGTTCATTCGAATTCCTCCAAATGTTTGTCTTCACCTGTGCTAGTTCGCCATGTGAACATTTTCTTTCTCCAACTACTCCTCTTACATGATAACAATGTTCTATCAGTGACACTCATCTCCATTTAATATGGAATTTCTCCAAAGATATTAGCAATTAAACTCAAACTGACGTCTCTTTTCTCTTCTTTTTAATCATTATTTGCAGACTACTACTAGCACATTTGCCAGTTCAGTTAACTCACCATTCATGTGTGATTTTAATGTATTATTTTTAATAATGTTTTCTCCTTTAATAATACACTTTCCTGTTAGTTTTGAATTTTGTCTATATCTATATACTTTGCCTGTGTATCTACAGTATATACTTTGTCTATATAGTATATTACAATGTACCACTTTAAAGTGTATTGTTTTACTTTTGCTTTCTTTTTTTCATATTCCCCCTCTTCAATCATCTCCCTCGTCCCCCAATATATATATATATACATATATATATATATATTCCATTTGTTGCCTACACTTTCTTACCAAACAAAGAAAATCAAACTGTTTAAATTGAAAATAATAAAAATATAATGCTGACATCATACCAACTGAAAATTCTTCATAATGGCCTTTTTGATCATTTCTTAAACCTTGATCTACATAGTTCCTGGAGCTGAAATTACAATTATTTTGATAGTTTTTATAACTGGTTGAATAGTTGGCACACGAGGACAGACATGCTGGTTTTGTGCATATGTGTCGTAATGTAAATAAAAAAAAGATTTAAACTGATGTAAACACTTAAGTCAAATGTTAAATATGTGTCAAATGTAGGTTTGAAACTAAAAATTGGGATTTTAATGGCTCAAAAGTGGTATAAACTTGGTGCCATACTTATAACATTTTGAGTCGCGATGATCAAAGCCGTTCCTGCTCTGTCTGCAGGTTGTGCTGAGGACGGTCACGTCACCACTCCTTGACCAATGAACCCATCAGCGACTATTTTCATAGTCGATTGTTCAATCTTGTCACTCCATCACTGTTGTTGGCTGAGAAGCCTACAGCATCAACGCATCCCAATGGGGACAAATTTCTATGTATCTCTTGAATTGAGGACCAGTTGCTCAGCTGTGAGATGACAAGACCTTGCTTCTAAATCCATGTGTTGGCCCTTAAACTTTCTACGAGTCCCAGACTGGATTGGACCAGATTGGTGTTGCTGAAGTTCACAGTTCATAAGGAGTGAAACCCGACCGTTGATGAGCGACTCAGAGGAACTTTTACGATATGTGCGCTCAATAATTGGCTGAGTGAGATGTTGATATAGTCTGATAAGGTCTCCATTCTTTGTAAAATGTGAGCAGTCTCATGGCTTTTTAAGTGTCACGGCCATGTTTAGTGTTGCAGAGGCCACCACCCGTCTTTCATCTGTTTCCCTTCAAAGCTTTCACTTGCAAACCTTCAGAGGCCAAAATCTCATTTTCTCTTCAGACTTTGTGAGATTGGATTCACACAACGGTGGTCTCCGTCTGCAGTGTTTTGGGAGGACACAAACTTTGGTGTCATATTAAATTTCATCCAGACATTTCTCCGGCACTAATGGTGAATCTTCTCGTGGCATCTCATGGTAGTCCGTGTGGACCAGGGCTTCCTTCCGCTGTGGGGTTTCTGCTGCTCCTCAACTTTGAAGGTCTTTTACAGGTCCATTTGCTATTCATCTGCTCATGTGCTGCATTTTAAAGGAATCTGAGACCAGCTCTCTTGCCAAAAGCGGCCGACCCCAGTCCTAACGTAGGGGAACCTTTTGGCATTTTGAAATGTGTTAAGGCAAAACGCATCCACCCGCCCACTCCAGAGTATTCTGACGGAAATACGAGGACAGTTCAAGCCTGCACTTGTCAGCGGTCGAGGAGAAGAGGGCAGAGAACAGAGGGGGGCATTCTGACAGGTTGTTGTGGGGTAGCCTAGTCAACAGCTATTGAACCCCCCACCTTATCCAGCCCGCCCACCCACTATACTCCCCAGAGAGTGGCCTTAATGGCCTCGTTTATCCACTCTTTTTGACGGGAACTAATGTGTGGATCCCCCCTACCCTTCACTTTTCCATACCAGCCCCCCATAGGAATTCCCCTGTGGAGTGGAGTGTCGCCCCCAACCCCCACCATTCGCCCTAATTTCCATCTCAATATGGAGCGTTCATCGGACTTTGACACCTCATAGACAAGAGTTTTACTTCACTTCCTGGTTTTGGGGTCAGCTGAAAGCCGCTCCCATGCAGGAGATAACGGCGTCCCAAGGTTTCCTAATCTGAACTTTGACATCCTGCGCTGGCTACTGACAAATGACAGGAGGGATATGATTGATTATAGTTTTAGTTGGAGAACTCGCAAATGCGTTTCTATGAATCAAATAGCTTTAAACCATTGATGGATTGTGTTTTTCCTGAAGGTCTCCAGTGTGTACACTTGTGAGACATTTTTAAAGAGCCATGAGATGAAACGCCTGTGAGGGGGGAAGGAGTGCGCGTTGTTGACGAAATAAGCTCACAGTGGTTTTGGGGAGGAAGCAGAAGAAGCGATGATAGACGGATGGATGGATGAAAAGAGTTGGCACAGGACGGGTGAGCACTGCGTTGGGGAATTCTGGGTAATCCTCTTAACCATGGAGCCCCCTTCCCAGACTAAGACAGTGGCCCAAGTTGAGTCAGCTGACAAGGCCGGAGACAGAGGTATCAACTCACACAGGAGTTTGGAGAGGAAGCTCTGTGGCGAGAACAAGAGCGAGCAATAACTTGATTAAATAAAAAAAAAAAAAGGCTAAATAAGGCTAGAGTATTGGCAGGGGTCTGGCGCTACGGTAGGCATCCTGATGTAGGAGCAGCGTGGTGCTGCAAAGTACAGCAATATATTTGTAAGCTGCTAGTTTTTTCTCGCGGTCTGAATCAAGCAGCCTGTATGACGACGTGTCATGCTGCCAAAGTATTGAGCCTTGTCACATCAAACCGAAGAAATGCATTTATTTACCTCAAAGCGCTCAAAATGGGCCGTTTCCGCCCGCGTGTCCAGAGCTCTGCCAACGGATCCGATCTCCTGGAGGACCGGAGACGAGAAGAAGCAGCAGCTGATATCGGCTGTGGTGTCGGACCTTTGGACACGGAGGCAAAAACAACATATTTTCAGAGCTTTTAGGTAAATAAAAGATGTGAGGAGTTCGAGATTCAAGCTCAGAACATTGCCAAGTTTGTTTCATGAGTCAATCTCAATGCTGGACACTGGACCCCTGTTTAGAAGTGACCCTCATGCATTTTTAAGCACCACTGCAGACAGCACCGCTGCACCCGCGACTTATCGACCAGTGCGACTTACATATGAACAAGATCTATTTATCTTCTTACATTTAGACCTATTTGTCTTCTTAAATTTTGTGGGTGCATCTCTATAGTCCGGAATTGACAGTTGTCTGAGTAGAATCCACTTAGCTATGAGCTGTGATGCTACATTGGTGCAGTGCTGTCACCAAATTTTAATTCTGCTGGGTGAGTATTTGAGTTAATGTGGCACGCACCAAATGGTGTGTCTCTTGACTTTGCTGTCCTTGCCGTGGATGCCGGTCTTATCTCTTCAGATTCGACCTTTGTAGTTGCTAGCCGGCGCTCGGCAGGTTCTTTTTCATGACAAAGAGCTAAACGGGGAAAGTGGTTGGAAGCTTTAAGTAATACAACTCAAAAACAGAAACAAATCCAAGAGCTCTTACATAAAATGTTGGATTGTGCGTATTGAAAATATTGTTACAGCATTGATGCATCAAATATGATGAGTGATATTGATATTTTCTGGCGCCCCAAATTCAATTGAAGATGCTCTAAACCCAGACTGTAAATTGTAAACTTAATATGGACCTGGCTGTTGTGTGGGACCCTTCAGTGGGTTATACTTTGTTTCCAGACCAAATCGACGCTGACAAAAACAAAAACAAACAAACCCAACCTTTTCCCCGGTCATTGACACAAAAGTGATCACAAATGTTATGCAATTCTGTGCTTTTCGGTGTACGCATGTGCTGGCTGATCTATCCTCAACTGTCTTCACAAATAATGGCTCAGCCCAGATCTGTTTATGTTGTTGGCGTTGAGCTGCAACTGGAGCGTAAGTGCAAGGATTGTCGGAGGGTTCATCATGAGTCATTGAGCAGCAACTGGAGTAGGTTCGTGCAAGATTCAGTCTGGTTTCTCTGCCCTCACGAGGCAGTTGAGTGAATGAAATCGACTTTTGATTTTCCGATGCTTGGTGGAGCCTGGCCTGCTTTTAACGCAAGCCTTTTTTTAAATGGCACCTACGAATGGTCTTTTTAACCATCCGGTGACATATTGAGTAATGCATCGAGTCCCCATCTCATATAGCAGGAACGCAAAGTTATGAGAGCGAAAAGGCTTTTATTGAACACCATGTGCAGGTGGGATAAGCATCTACCCACTTAAGAGCTCTGTTCTTCCAAATACAAGCTGGTGATGTGGACCTGCTGTCGAGGTGAAACTTGACTGTCAGCTGTGACAAATTAGAAGGAGATGAATCGGTGACTGAATCATTCATGAGGAATCAAAAGTAAAAGTTGGTCTGGTTTCCAGATGAGCTGTTTCTTTATATTGCTATTAGTGCGTGTCCCCCAGACACCCATGTAATATTGAATAGACCTGTGATCCCCGTGACAGCTGGGGCACTCTCTTGGTTCAGGGCACGTCCTACCAAGCGCAGGGGATTTTGCTACTGTAGTCTAGCAACTCGGCAAGGAAAATGTATGCTGACATCATCATAACAGAAGGCGTTGTAGCCCGATTTAAGAGTTCTTCAGGTTTCTCTGCTCTACATCCTGCTCACTTGAGTGCCATCATTGCTGTACACAGCTTTGATGGTTCTCTGCCTCCATCTCCTGACAGACTGAAAGCTCCCAGAAGTCTTTGATCTTAACACAAGCAAATAAGACACCCTGCTAGAAGTATTTCTGCCTTTGTTCTGCTTCAGATATAGATCTATAGATGGACAGTCATGGGAAATATACATGACATTATGTTGTTTACATTTAGTAGGGATGGATATTGTTGGTTATTTAAGAGTTTGTTTTGTTTGTGTTGCGTCTCCTTCCTGTGTAAGTTGAATCAAATAAACTTGCTGAATACATTTCTCAGCTTAGTTGAGTAAACGCAAGTCGTCTTTCTAATATGCTCTCTGTCAAACATTTACTAGGGAAAAGGAAAACTTGAGTGTGCGAGAAGCTGATATAATGAGCTCAGAGTTGCGCCGCCATGGCAGCCATGATCATCTGAGGGATTGTGTGGTCTTTATCAATTATTAAAACTAATCACCTTCCAGAGGCTGATCTTCTGTCTGTGTGGTTGTGGTTTCCTTCTCTTGTTTAACCCCAAACCCTTGGCTGCTGTTTCTACATCCATTTCACCAACGTATTATGTTCAGTCGCCTGTGCTTTTAGTTTGGATTATTTGGCAGGAAATGTAACAATAGGAAGTTAATGGTCCCGATATTAATATCAAGATGCTCTGGATGTAAGAACTGCTTACAGCAACGGAGGCAACCACGACACTGAATATAGATGCGTTTTTAAAATATGAGATGAAATGCTGTTCTACGTTTCTGATATAAAAAATATTCTGTTTGCATTGGATTTTTTTTTTTCAATAATAGTCTTTCATTTTCACATGAGAAATGTATTAAACACTTTTTCTTTGATATGATTCACAGATTGGGGATCTAAAAGACCATTACCATTTCTTCCATAGCCGGACTATCAAGCGATCGACTTTATCCAGCCGAGGTCGCCATAGTTTCATCTCCATGGAGCCCAAGGTAAGGTTTCCATCTTAAATCTGTTAAAATCTGGCCAAAATGAAGGGGAGACATCCAAAAGCATGCTGGCAAATTCACAATTTAAAATGACACATTATATACCAAATATATATACTGACTTACTATACTATAATATACTATATACTGCTGTTGAGTGACTGTTAAAATTAGGTTGTTAGTGATTAATCTGCAGGTTCCTGGTGTCGGTCACTAACCGTCTCTGGATGAAACGTTGAATGTGGGAAAATGAACTTCCTTCATTGTGTGTCTCTACTCATGACTCTTTCGGAGATTGACTCATTATTTGTATAGATGTCTTTTACTTTTGATCCAAGCTGAAATGCAAAAGGAAAACTGCACAAATATTTAGCCAAATGTCACTGATAAACTGTTTTGCAAACAGTTGACAACAGGGTTGAAACATACAGTACTACAACACTCAGTAAATCCTTTCCTGAGTGCGTTTGTTTAGCCCCTAAAAGCTAAGTATATTTTTGTTAATGCAAATCAAAGTACTGACATAATGAACAACATAATGGATGATAATTTGTGAAAAATGAGCAAAAGATGATCCGTAACTTTACATTCTGTGGAAGAACAAACACTTCAGGGACATGTTGTGCGGAGACTTTTTTTCTCGCTGTTTGTTTGTTTCTGTGATGACACAGGTAACCATACTGAGTCACATTCAGAACTCTATTATGCAAACTTCTTTATGACAAGCATTATTTAATCCACCAAACACGTGTTCCTGCTGGAATGAAGAGATGTTTTGAAGTGTACTCTGGTTGAACTCTTGAGGCTGTGACCTGCAGCACCACTGTATGCATCCGATTGTGAATCCCAAGTTTAACACAACCGGAGGATGTGCCCCTTATAATTCCATCATATAGACCTGCCTTACAGTCATTGGAGTCCCTTTATAGAGCACATCTTCCTCCTCATCCTGTCCTCAAGAATACAGCAGATTTGTGCTCAAATGTTCAGCATGATATGCTATTGTCTCCTCACTAACTTTTTCTAAGTTTACAAGGAGGATATGTGTTTATTGTTTGTATGAAGCATATTTTTGGGGGATTTGGCGACAAGGAAGCTGATAGATCTACTTGTTTCAGTATCAGTGATGTGAAAGGCGAAGATATCCATGCTATAAATTGTGAGTGTTCCTCCCTCACCTGTCCTCGTGGTTCGCATCAACAGACTTGATCCTTTTAAGTTGCTTAAGAAAGAGAGCAACCTCCTGACTCAGCAACTGATGTGAGCTGAAATGAGTGAATGAATAAAGGATTGATTTTCCTCAAGGATTCCCACCTAATGTTTGATACCCTCCACCGACACACTCTCACATACCATCCTCCGAGTGCGTCATTGTTTCTTATCCCTCTATCTTTGGCTGCCTTGCTCTTTTGGGCCTGAAACTGTGCCATAGTTGGGAAAGGTTTGCATTCTAATGCCAGCTGGCCCACAGATTTTGGAGCGCTAGATCAGAGCGGAGCAGCTAAGGCAGAGAAAGGAGCTAAAAAGAGCGACTACGACAGGAGGAGAGTAAAGCGGGGTTTAGAAGAGAAAGGCGGAGTGGTGGTGGGGGAAAAGAGGAGTGAATGCTGTCATGTGTTTCCCCACAACTCTGTGTAATCTCCGGACCGACAACACAATGGCACTTTTGGCAGCGGCGCACACTGGCATGCTACTAATGATGTTTTGCAATCAGATTTTGTAATGATGACAGCCGTGTGTGTTTATGTGTGAGTCAGATGGGTGTAGCGGTGCCATGAAAGGCCCACCCCAGTACTCGTTGGCACACAAGTTGCCATGGCGATGTAGCTATGATAACCGCGTCCTGCATTCTGTTTTGAAAGCGCCGTGACTTGTGACTGAGGTCAAAGCGCCGTCAACACAGACACAGCATGTGACTTTGAGGAAATGATAAAATGTAAAGGAGAACTGTTTAACAGTCGTCGCTAAACCTGACGCAAACAAGGCTTCTGACTTTCAATGTATGTCTTCGATGCTTGCTTTGTTGGCACAACTGCACTCTTCATGTATGTTTGCTCTGTTTATGCAACTTAGACTTAAGTGATTGATATATTGGTTATTTTGCAGTGGGAAGGGACACAGTCTGTACTCGTGATGGACTTCAATGTCAACTATCCATGTCATTCTAAGCCCTATTGAACATGAAAAAAGTTTTTGGTGTGGTATTTGACAGAGATTAATTTTATTCCACAAAGAGTAATTTATTTCTGTCTGAAACAGTTTTTGCTGGGTTATGTTGTTTCGGGGGTTTAAGAGCGCTGCTCAGTTGCATGCTGAACTGGAACCAGCAACTCTGGCATCTGAGCCCATTTCCTGAAATGTGGCACAGCATGATGCATGATGAACTAGCCAATTGAACAGCTAGAGTTTTGTCTTGTGCCTTCATTGCTAAATATCAACGTGACTTTCCTTTTTCTTCTTCTGTGATGACTGTCGTGGTAGACAAACATTGGAGTACCAAGGGGACACGATTGAGTATGAGATTTTTTTAGGAATATTTCAATATATTCCTTTGCAAAGATATAGCCAATCCCCCAACTTCTGCAGATGAAAGTGTGTCAAACCCCCGGCCCGGTGACTGAATCCAGCCTGCCAAATGGCTTTATGTGGCCTGTCAGAAATTCCCATGGTGGATCTGAAAATCTTTAAAACTGACTGAAAGTCACTCTCTGCAAAAACAAGAGACACTTGATTTAACCACAGAGAAAACGACAAGAAACAAATGCAACCTTTTCTTTTGTGGTTTCTCATTCACCCCAGTTTTAGGGGTATGTTTTCTACTTCCCTGTCGTCTTATGCCAGAAGTTTGTGGAGAACTATTACTAGTTTAGCCTGACAAATGTGAGTCAGTGATGAATGGAAATAGAGCACATAGGTAGAACTATTGGTACTTACCAACTCAAAATGTTCAGTGGAAACAGAGGCACAGGGCACATATTCACAAGATATTTGCCGGGAAATGCTTTGATGTAATGTGGCAGAGATGTGCTGTGATGTCACCTGAGCTTCATTTCTTAACTGTGAAATGAGAAACAGAATGGATCCTGGTCTGAAGATTCTGTCATTGTTTGGAGCCGCAGCCATGTCACTGATAAGATAATGACTGGACACAACCGGAGGATGGCCCCTTTCTTCAGTTGAGCTCCAGACTTGAATATAGTTGGTGGGCTGTATTTTTCAGGGACACGGAACAGGACAAAAATGGATCAATCTGTCCCTGTTTGTTCTATAGATTGAACTCTTCCCCAGTTTCCTCTGGATCAGTGACCGGGTCAGCTGCCACCTGCAGCCCTGAACGGACGCAGTTCCACAGGGGAGAGGGAACAAGGGACGGAGATGGCTGGATGGGGAGTTGCATGGAAGATAGGGTGGAAGTTGCTGCTGTGAAGGATGAAGGAAATGACAGCAAGGATAGCTGTGGTTGACTAGCAGATGAAAGGCAATCGCACGTCATCACTCTACACTTTCTAACATGATGCCTGTCCACTGGTGCTGAAATGTCAAGACACCCTCCTTTTACTGTGAGAGGCAAAGGTTTATAATCTAGAAGATTATTACGTAGTGGTGTTTGAGATCATGGCCAACTTAATTCATTGGTTGACTTTTAACAACAGTAATACTCTGTGGATGATATGTACAGAAATGGTTCAGGTCGTTCAAGACCTGTTGGACCAGTGGGACTGGGACCATTATGAGTATTGGGGTCGCATGAAGCTTTGCTTTGGTCTTTTACATTGCTGTCAAGCCTAATGGTTCTTAACTGCGGACAAAAATGACTAGAAGGTATTCAGCTACCAACACTCCTGCTGCTGTGTGATCTCAGTCAGCTCCACCACAGTCTGTTGTGGAGAGATGATTGGCTATTACCCGTTTAACCCGACAAATGTGAGTGCGTGGTGAATGGAAATGGACCACAGGGGTAGAACTGTTGCTGCTTACCAACTTAGAATGTTCTGAGGAAACAGAGGTCTGGCACATTAGAGCACATATTCACACGATTTCTGCTGGGAAATGCTTTAATGTAACGTGGCAGGGATTTACTGTGATGTCACCTCAGCTTCATTTCTTAACTGTGAAATGAAAAACAGGATGGATCCTGGTCTGAAGGTTCTGTCATTGTTTGGAGCCGCAGGCATGTCACTGATAAGATAATGACTGTTAAAATGCGTCTTCTATTTATCCTGGCGATCACTGCTGGTTATGAAATCATAATCTGGAGATGAACAAGCGCCGTCAGATTGGTATCCATGGAGAACTGAAGCATCAACATGAGATCACCTGAAAGGAAGGATGAGGCAGAGACAGTGTTGACAGAAGTCTGGTCGATGGCTGAAACTGATCAAATGTAGACTCACTGTTTCCCACGGCCTTGATAGAGGGCAGTGTTTTCACGCTCAAGGCAGAAGTTTCTTTAGGATTCCAATGTTCTGGGTTCTTTTTTTTTAAAGAAAAAGTTGGTTTCTTGGATGTTATTTTAAATGTTGCCTCATTATCCAACTGACATCTCCACCTTCAACCTCAGTGACTTCATCCTCCGATGCTCTTCCATGTTGCAAGTTGTGCTTTCCGCTGGTTGTGATGGACCCACTTTGTTTTTTAGCTGGGTGGATGATCTTGATCAGCACTGGGACAGAATCTTTGTGTGTGCATTTAGATAACATTTTGACGGTCTTGGTCCTATGAAGCTAACTGTGTCTGATCCCATCAAGGTCAGCAGTTTTCTCCTGATGACCACTTCTTGAATGAAACATACAAACAAAAATGACAAACTGAATGTGAAGACAGAAGATTAGTTGTTTCAGATCTGTAGGTTGCATACAGGGGGTGAAGAGAAGGTTGTTGTGTTTGCATGCTAGCTAGAGCAAATGGTTAAACCTTTGAGTGTTTAGTAGAACAGAATACTTTTTGAACACCATGTGTTACCAATAAGCCATCGATAAGAGCCGTACATGAAAATACATCTAGACTCTGTCTGCTCCATCTCCATCATTGGCTGGTACATGCATATTGTGGAGGAAGAGTAAAATCTCGCACATTTCTTGAAGTCAATTTTTTCCCATCACGATGTGCTTTCTAATGCCTGTGTTGAAATGCCATATTTACTCATCATCAAACTTCAGAGTGCTTCCTTCCTGTGTGAGCATATAAAATACCCCCCACCTTTTAAATCGATATCAATTTTGAGATGGCATTTTTCTTGGACAGAGATGAAACAGACATTCAGAGCTGCGGTAACAGACTTGGTTCGGATAAAGTGATACTTGCTGTGTGGCTCTTTTTTTCACACTGTTGAATGTATGGCTGAAATTCATTGCTGGCTTCCTAATTTTTGTGTGACTTTTGTTTTAGTGCTGGGACTTTAAGGGATTAATTTTGATTAAATAACACAGATCAGTCAAGTATAAAGTTTAATTTTTTTTTTCACTGCACTAATCATTGCAGACTGATGTCATAACCAAAACATCCATGATGATGGAGAGCTGCAGACTGAAAATTTGAGTTTATATAAACTGTATAAAAAAAAATACAATCATAAAAAATGTTGGATTCTTTTTTGTGGTCACACAAGTTATTTCGTCTTGCATTTCAGCATAGAATGATAGAACTTTTTTCTGCTGGAATAGTTGCCATACTGATCACAATGGAGAGCCTCAAAAATCACAAGCGCTATCGTGCTGTGACTTTGGGTTGAAAAAGAACACAGCTTGGCGTTACTAACAAAAATAAAGGTCCAACTTGAAATTATCTGTTACATTCTAAAAAAAGTGGTGAGTTTTATAACCTAAAAACCTGAGTTAGTCTCCCACCACTTTCTCTTTTGCTCCTTCTTGTTTTGTTCTTTCAGCTGTGCGCCACAGACCATTTCTTTTGTTTGTTATTGACTAGGACTGGGACTCTCCTCGTCTTATCTCGCCACGCTGCCTCTCTCTCTTGAAATCTCCAGAGAGGAGGCTCGAGTGTTTCAATAGTGATATCAGATAATCGCTCTGCAGTCATTAAGTCGGCGATTTCTATTTTTCTCTCGCGAGTCCTTCCTCTTTCTCCTGCAGCTGTATCGATGTGATGATGGGCCTGTGTTTTTTTCCCCCAACAATCACTCTGGCTCCCAAAAGAATCGAGTAGAGCGGTTATGTTGCTTAAGCATTTATGTATTGATTTCCTAATACAACAGAACTTGGCTTCATTGTATGGTCTCCTCTCAGTGCCTGTTTACTGTTTCACAGTCCTCTTCTTAAACAATTCCAATGTGTAAAACCTAGTGGATATGAAAAAAACCCATCTGAAATGGATAAGGTTTTTAAGTTCTTTAAAAGAGTCTCAAAGATAGAACTGTTACAGGCAGTACAGTGGGCTGCAGGTGGTTATGGTGGAGCAAACCACACACATGATAATGGTTCCCGACCCAGGATGGCCTGGGCATCTCAAGTCATATGAGATGATTCTAGAGAATCCTCATGTCTGGAGAGTGATCATAGGCTCCAGACACAGTTGTTATGGGCAATTGTAAATGTTAACCATGATCAGTATTGATGACCAAAAATGGGGGGGAGAGCTGATCGCTCCAGACTTGTGACGTGGAACGGAATGGAGCCAATGAAGTCATCTGACAGAGAAACTAGTTTTTTAATTCCGAGAAGTAAAACTCACTATTAAAAAAGAAATCACATAAAAACTCCATTCTAATGCACTTGAGTGTTGCAAGTTGTGTTTTCCGCTTGTTGTGATGGTCCCACTTTTTGTCTCGAGGTGTCAAGCGATATTTCTGCCTTGGAGGACGAACTTCTCGATCTGTGCTCGGGTATCGTGTGCATTCTTGGGCCGCACCACTGACTTAATATTCAGGGCTCATTTTTTATGATCATGTGTTGGGTTTCTGACAAAAAAAAAAAACCAAACAAAACTTAAGGTCCTTGTGTGTGTGTCCCCTTCAGACTATTAGTAATGAAGCTAAGCTATGAAATTATTAATACACTCTGTTAAAAGGAAAGTACATGCTACGACACAACACTACATTCATTTTATAATGTAAACACCAATGTTATTTATAGGTGTTGATTGTGAAGTGAAAGAGTAGAACGATCAGATGGTGTATTGTCGTGCGTTGTTCATTTAAGACAAGCACTACTACTGCACTTACTATCTGCTAGCATTAGCTTATGGGTCTTGTTGATCCATAAACTGCGAGAGTGGGTTTCTTTCAAGTATTGTCAGCCACTTTAAAAATAATCTTTCCATCAATTTGCCAATGAGAAGCTGAGAGGGAACTGGGATGATCAAGACACGTCCATCATTGTCTGTTGCCTGCAGGCACGGTTCGCAGCTTGACTCTATTATAATTAACAAAACGAAATAAACTGCATCTGGCTTGTTTATCTTGCATAAATTTGAGGGCGCAGTTATGTTATTTCAGCAAGACTTACTTAATGTGAATAGTGTTAAATAACAAACTCCTGCCATGTGTTTTATTTCATCCAAACATGTGCTTATTTCCCCCTATTAAAAATGAATGTGCTAATGTGAAAGTTTCTCAGATTATATTCCTCCTAAATATTAATTTCTCTGCCTCCAGCCCGCTGCCATGTTTGCGTCAGGGAAATCCAAGTTGTAATTCATTTTGTGGCGTTTCTGTAACTGATGTACGTAAATGTTGGACTACTTTTCGGCAGATCAAAATCTGCCAGACCTCAGCTAGACTAAACACAAAAGTCTCTAGGAGGATGACCAAAGCCAAGCCTGCGCGTCCAGGCACCTCGTTCCAAGAATGGCGAAAGTGCAGCAAAATTCCTACCGAGGAATTTCTTTCGCCTTGACGTGAGCTCGTAACATTTGAGAGATTGATGTGACCTGCGAGACTCTTCAGTCTGGAGCTTCGGCACGCTGGAGAGCGCCAAGAGTAGAGCTGTCCTGGTTTTAAAACAAATCTCATCATGCTGAAATTTGTAGCTTTATTTAAACCCCTGGGGTCAAACACAGTCTTCATGAGAGTCAATGATTTTTGTTTATTGAGTTGTAAATGTTACACACGCACCATAGCTGGACTTGTGACCGATGCATTTTTGAAAAATATAGTTAAACCTTTTTCTTGCTCACTAGCAAAGTAATTCTGATTCCTCGCCGTTTTGCTGACCTTTTGTTCACTCAACTATTCTGTGATCAATCTAGATTCGTCTCATCATCTCTCACTAAACGGCCAGTTTGTGGTGCTGATGACTCCCAAACACAAATGTTTGTGCCCCCAGTAGGAGAGAACGCTCGGCTCAACTGTAAATGAAAAAGTCAATGGAGCGTGAATTTGGTGGCACAGTCGGTGCAGTGATGAGCTCGCTGTACTGCACCTTGTAAGTGAAGAAGAAAAAACAAAAGCCGTCCATTGTCATTTGTCACGGCCTCCAGGTCGTGACTCCTGTTGGAGTCTGAGATGGAAGTCCTCTTCTATGGAAAGTCTCAAGTTCTTATAATTATGCAGTCAGGTTTCCTTCCAGGGTGTTTTCATCCCGAACACTGATTTATTGGGCCACAACTGTAGATGACGCCTTCACTGCTACAAACCTTCTTTTCAAATCCTCCTAAAATAAAAAAAAAGTTCTTCTTATTAATAAAAATCAGCTGGTTAGACATTGGACAGATGATGGATCATCATGGAGAATCTTTGGTCGGAGGTGGAGGGCAACAGATGAGCAATAGCTTGTGTTGGTATGCTGACCTCACAGGGAGGTTTGGATTGCTCATACAGAAAAAAAAGGTTTCTCCACAGATCACATGTTAATGCTGCGGGAGGGAGCTGAAAAATGAAGTCATTTGGTGCAATCAAAAAATTGTTTATAATATTAGCTCTTTTGGATCAACTTATTTTATTTGAATCCTGGCTCCTGCCGTGGTAGAATCTTAAAATAAAAAGTTTCTTTAGCTTTCCCTCATATATTAACACTCTTTCTGATCCAAGTAATGAGTAAGAGAAATATTTTAAATGTCACATACTCTATGGAATGTTCAGAAAACCCAATTGGGTTTGAATATGAAACACAATCTGTTGTCATCTGAGGGTCAAACGTCAAGATTCGCACCGTCCTATAACCTACCACCGCGTGTTTGTGTTTCAGGTGCAGTGGATACAACAGCAGGTGGTCAAGAGGAGGATAAAGAGGGATTACAAACCATCCCCGCCCCTTTATCAGTCCAGCCTCGTCCACAGCAGTCCGTCCCAGAGCAGCATATTCTATAATGATGCCAAGTGGAGCAGTATGTGGTACATTGTGAGTATGCCCACCTTCAAGATTCTTTACAGTTCAGTCTGATGGTGTTTCACTCACACACTGTAGGTCAAAGGTTATTAAAGGAGCACAGCATGCCATACAAGGGAGCGGGATGAATCATTCTGCGGAATTATGACACCAGTTGATCTGTGCTCTGTACAGCTCTATCTAGACGTAAAGAGAGTTGAAGTCCTGTCACGTGGTGTTCGGCCTGAGCCCATTAGATGAGCACTCTTATCTGCGCCTGTATTGCCAGCTCTGTCAATTCTTAACTTGGCGCAGATAAGTGCAAATACTTTGACCTATAGTTCTCAAATGAATTTTCCAGAATGCCCGTTGTTATAAACAAAAATCACGACTCACAGATCCAAGGCTCTGTAAAGTCCTCCCTCTGTTGTCACGTAGCTCATCGTTCTGGCATCTCAGTCAAACATTTGTGTGTCCAAAATATATCTCCTATCGTTTTTATTTGGATTGGCTGACGCTCTTGTTGACGTGCCAGGAGCCTGAATCGAGGACAGAGAAAAACAGTTGTAGTGATGGATCACTAAATCTGCTGCAATACCGGTGTTATTCCACCCAATGTTGACATGTTCAGACGGATCCATGGCCAGCTGGACGGGAAGTGATGCGGTGCTTATTTCGAATGAGGTGGAAATGTTCACTGTTACCGCTCAGTGGATGTTTATTTTAACATTTCAATTATCACTGTGCAGCCAATTTATATCAAACTTCTCATGCGGTATTCTCATTTTGCTACTATGAGTCGTACTGATTAAGTAATGTCTGAGGAAGCAACTGGTGATCGAGGACTTGGATTTTAGAGGCCAATACCAGTGTTTCCGGCAGGTGGAAGTTAAGGTGCCTGCCTTGACAGGAACCACTCCCCGCTCACTATGAACCCACAATTTAACCCTCAAGTAAAACTGAGTGAACACAAGGTAATCTCACTCTCAGTTTAAAAAGGTACCAATCATTACAGTTACTCAACTTGTTCTGGCTCGTTGAGGTCCACCTCCAACTTCTTCGGTTTCAAATCAGGTCGGTTCCTGAGGACTGTGATTCTGTGTTGTGCCTAAAAGTGGGTTGCTGAGCCGCTTCAGTTGTTTAACTGTCATTTAACTCTTGTTTTTTCAGGCAGTAAAAAAAAAGAGAGAAGCAGATTAATTGATGAAGAAAGATTACTCTAAAATGATGGTCATAGTCAATGTTTACGTCTAAGAAATCATGTTTACACTTTAGATTAGGGTACATGTCTTACAATGAATATACCATTGTAATATATATAAAATCTATATATATTAAAAACTATATATATATATATATATTTTAGCAGCATATTAGCCAGTAATTCATCATACAATACTGAGAAGCGCCTTGTGACTGCATTGACCCCTGGAAAGGTCACTTAAAGTTCACTCTTAAAATCTGCACATTTACTGATTATTAACATGCAAATAATTCATGTTTTGCAAAATGCAATTGAATTTCCATCCATGGAACCAGCCTGTTAGTTTCCATACAGTTGCGTTCCACAATTGCTATATCTTGTATCATAGCATATCTCAGCTCCAGTTGGAATGGACTGTTTAATAGCCGCTTGTCTCCTTAGCACTGCAACGACGATGTGCACAACTGCCAGTCGGACATGAACATCATGGGCGCGTGGAAAAGGGGCTACACGGGTAAAGATGTGGTGGTGACCATATTAGACGACGGAATTGAGAGGAACCACCCGGACCTTGCTCAGAACTACGTGAGTGTGTATGTGTGTGATTTTTGACTCTCTGCGACACTGCATTGAGATATGAACTTTTACAGGACAAACAAATGTGTTTAAGGCTTCTTCTTATAAATAAAGTAGTCATGAACATGTCTATTGTTTGGTATGGTCAACTGTTTAGTTTCTTAATTCTAGCTTCCAAGTATTTTGTTATTTGCTGTACTTTTATTTAGAATATTTCAAGCAACACTGTTATCAGTTTTACTTCTTGTCGCTGAAGTACTGACACACATACTGGATTGGTGCATCTATCGGTAGAAATACTTTGTTCATGCACCGCTGTACTTTTTTCTTATGTCTTGAGTGGATGTATTGTGTCTTGAGCTGTGGTGTTTTTATTTCAAATCTTCAGTAGCAGTCCAATTGATTATTAAATATCAGGTTTTGGATGCCTGGATTCACTTTGTCTTTGACAGCTTTACGGGTCATATTTCATTACAAGTATTTTGAGTTACTGAGGCATCAAAGAAACGGACCTCATCTGCCAGTGCTGCTCTAATAAAGTCATGCCGCTGCTTTAGCTTGTTTATGCTAAAGGCCCGAGCGTCTCTGAGGATTAGAGGAGCACTGATTGCATTCAGTAGAAAGCAAAAAAAAAAATGTGGTCGCTACAACAAACAATGGTTGTCACATCTTGTCAGCTGTTGAACCATTTCTTACTTAATGTTTTTTTTTCCATTTTCTTCCAGGACCCCATGGCCAGTTTTGATGTCAACGGCAACGATATGGACCCAATGCCGCGATACGACGCCACCAACGAGAACAAGTCAGTCATCACGAGTTACTTTTTGTTTTGTGACTGTTTCTGCTTAGAAAGTTTGATGGTTCCCTTTTAGTTTTCATCTGAGTTCTGGCATCTCTGGGGCAGCGTCATTTCTTATAAGTGAAATTGAATATGAAAACAGATCATATCAGTACAGTGATATTTTTTCTTCGCCCCAAACTAGTCAACATGCAAAGATACTAATCCAAACGTAATGCTAATGAAAGTCGGCATGAACGACGCTTGAAGGGAGATGTGCATGTAGTCGCTTTTATTAGCTCAGATCCTGCCAGCAGGCCACATAAATGACACACCAGATGGGAAGGCTTTGCTGCAACCAAGGCATGTAACAAATGTAGTGCGTCGTATGAAATCAAAGTGACGTCTTCTTTGATAAAAAATCCTGAAACAAGTCCAACCCCTCGTCCAACAGTGCAGCCAGGGTATGAGCTCCACACTGGAGCTAATAATAGTGTTTCTAGCTTGATACTCGCTACGATTCATTCGCTCTAATCTGTCATTTAGAGTCATAGTTTGCTTATGACATTAATTTCATATCATTTTTATGTTACTGGGTGTTTTATCTTTCTAAACTCAATTCGATTTTTTTTCTTTTGCAATCCTAATAAAGTCAACTAATCAGAGTCAAACTATCATATTTTAGATTATAATATCTTTGTGTGTGATTTTGTTTAGACTGTGGAAAACCATGGCTCTATTAATAACAAAGAATATTAATGATAAAAATAAAGAATTCTCAGTTTAAGTCATTTTTGCGGTAGAAGTTCTGGGAAATGATGGTGAAGATTCCTTTCAAGATTAGAAAGCACTATCATGGGATGCATATGGAATGTTTGCTTGCCTGTCATTGGATTTTCGATGTGCATAGATTTGATCTGCGGCTTGGGGATGTTGCAGTTCCCTGTGGATCATTTGTGGAATGGGTTTCCCTTAGCTGGGGTTCTTTGCTGGATTTAAAAAACTTCCATGTGACTGGGAAGCTCAATGTTTGGATGCCCTGTTTCCATGGCGGCAGTTGGAGCCGTTTCCTTGGGGAGGAGGAGGAGGGTGTTGTGATGCAGATGTTCCCTGTGGGAGATGCGTGTCAGTCTGCAAGTTCGGATCCAAAAAGTTCTGCTTTTAAGGAGGCGGCGGTTTGAAACCCACTTGTGTTTGTTTGTGCTGGTCGCTGACCCCAGACCATTGCCACCACTACGTTTACTGCTGGAATGTGACCTTGTGTGTGTTTGTGTCTTAAAAGTCTTTGCCACAGCCTAAAAAAGACTTTGGTGTCTCTGGGTACATTTTTTTTCTGTGTGTGCGCCAATGTGTTTCTGTTCTTGTTGTTGTTTACGTACATTTGTTTGTGGGTTTCCTTGTGTGTTTGTCATTGTGGGTTCCCATGAGTCCTTGATCTTGTGTTTGTCTTAACTGGTGTTTATTTTTGAATGCTATGCATACTTGTGAGTCTATTTTTTTAAAGAGTATGTTTATTTGTATAGGATGTTTGTTGGCGTGTTAGTGTCTAGTGGAGTTTTTCTGCCTTGGTTGTGTCTATATCCGTGCGACTGTATATGTTCTTGAACACTGTTCTGTTAAAGTGTGTCTGTGCTTGCATAGGTTATTTGTGTGGTCATATCCTTCTGAGATTTGTTTGTTTTGGTTTCCTTGAGTCATAATAGAGTAGTTTTCTGGGTGCATTGTTTTCTCTGTTTTTAAACTGAAGTCGGTATTGCTCTCCAATGTGAGATTTCTACCTCTTTTCCAATCCCTTTTTTTTCTTTCTGCTTAAAATCATTTTATGTTTACGTCTGTATTGTACTGTTTTTGTTCTGCATCCATCTCTTTGGATATTTTGCGATACTGTTGTTAACATTGTTAATCGTTCCTTGTTAGAGAACAGACAGTGGTGGAGACACTGCCATCTAGAGGCAGGAGACTCTCATTCAGTCTATTCTGGGCCACGTTAAATCAGCTTTGGACCAGGAGTTTGAGACATGGTCCTGAGTTGACCATCTACTTGTCCAGCATTGCGAAAGCTATTTGAATTGAAATATGATTTAACTCTCCTCCTCTCCAACAATTTGATTCACCCTGAGTATGTTGGGATATTATTGGTGTATTTTCTGGTATTGACTTCTGTGTTTTGAACCTTTCTTTCTCAGACATGGGACACGATGTGCCGGCGAAGTAGCTGCTGCTGCAAACAACTCCCACTGCATTGTGGGTATTGCCTACAACGCAAGGATAGGTGGTGAGTGATCCTTCACCAATACAGGAGCGCATTTGTGTCCATCATAATCACTACAACACAAGCCGTACTGTAAGCAGACTGCTATTTTGTGACTTCAGGAAATGGAATAGAACAAATGGCCTTTATTGTCATTGCACCTCAAATTGTGAAGAACATGTAAAGACATAAGAAGACTCCATTTCCTGTCCTGATGCAAACCTGAGTGATGCAAACGATTGATTTGGTGTATAAAGAGGAAACCATAACCATGGCACTACTTTTTATTGTGCAGGAATGAGAAGCAGTTTAGTAAGCTTAACAAGGAACCAAGAACAAAGTGTTTAACTGCAGAAGTGGCAACATAGGTCTGTGTTCGATCAGCCGGAGCTGTACTGCCCCTCACTCATTTCTTTGATGGGTCACCTGCTGTGAATGATGGGAGATCAAGAAGGCTCCACTCATATTTCAGGTGTTCGAATGCTGGATGGAGACGTAACAGACATGGTGGAGGCCAAATCTCTGAGTCTGCAGCCTCAACACATCGACATATACAGCGCCAGCTGGGGACCAGATGACGACGGGAAGACAGTGGACGGGCCGGCCTCTCTGGCCAGGCAAGCCTTTGAGAACGGCATTCGCATGGTGAGCTCTGCTCAAAGATTTAACTATTGGTGTACTTCATGTTGTCGCTAGAAGGGTGTGACTTTCAGGATAACACATTTCTTTAATCTACTCTGACCTATGTTTTGGAGAATATTCTGGAGGGCCTATATCTCACAGATGAGATCAAATGTTTTCAACTCACTTGTGTTCATAACTTGTCTTCCGAGTCAAGAGCAGGTTTTGCAGACTTCATACTGATTTCAGCGACAGGCTAGGCAAGTGTGCAGCATTTTTACATGAACAATTGGAAACTGTTGACTCTAATCTCTGTGTGTGTGTGTGTGTGCACCTTCTAGACCTGAAATGAATGGGTTTGGTTTTGATGAGCTGACATACATTGCATTGCTTGTGTCACCTACATATGTTTAGACCCTGGTAACACTACTTGAGCTCAGAAAGAAAGATGTGTGCTAATGACACACTGGTATCGCTACCAATACATCATTCTATTGAACATTTTAAGGCACAGTGTGTTCGTGCAAAGCAGGTCAGATAATTTCGACTCCCTGTTGCCTCTGTGAGTGGAATAGAAGGTATTTAAACTGCACATAACCTTTGCTACAGTTGGCCTGCTGCTCTTTGGCCAGGCAGATGTGAGGTTTGAGTAGGTGACAGATGGATCAGCAGGCACAGTGAGACTGAGAGATGCTGAAGCATAAAAAAGGTGATCTGTGATGGAGCGCTGGAGAGCCACTCTGCCTCCTGACAGGTCGGCCTACGGATGCCACAGAGGTGAGGGTGACGTCTGTCTGACTAGAGCTGCTGCGTTCTTTCGTGGCCTCCTGCTGCCGGTAATGTTAAGGGAGTGTGGCTGACGCTGGAGAACTCCTAGAGAAGACTGGAGCCTTTGAAACACCACAGTCAGACTGAGTGGAATATTTAAAAATTTAAGTTCCGTTGATGCACATTTGTCTATTATGATGTATTAGTTGACTATCACCTTGGCTGTGAATCCTCTTTGTGTTGCACGCGAGACTGTCGTCCTCTGTCTCTCCTCATCCTCAGTTTGTCATTGGCTCCATCTTCATGTTAAATTCTCTATGAAGCTAATTTCCATCGCTCTCATCGTTCGGTGTTTGCTCCTGACTCATGCACTGGAGCTCAGAAATGCGCCACTTGCTTATCAGAAGACAACAGAGACTTCATTTCTTTGTGTGCCTCTGTTGCTTGCCAGCGCTCATGCATCACAATTCATTCTCCTCGTGGAACTTTGGCGCGGCATCAAGCCAAAGCCACATAGATATTATAGAAAGCAATTAAAGAAGTTTTCAATAGGGGCCATGTAACTTTTCTTTTTGTTTTAATTTCTGTTTTAATTCTGAAAGTGCTGAATGTTGTTGGTTTCCTGATCAGGACAGAAGACCCCAAATCTGCCAGATAATGATTGCGTCTTAAAACCTTTTTACTACAACAATCTACTGCCCAGTATGGTCTATTTTGACTGAATGTTTCAGTTAGAAATGTGACGTGCATGAGTGTGTTATGATATCAGATAATTTTTGTCACTTTTTTTTATTGATTACTAGAAGTGGCAACAAAAGAATGCAGCTTGATTTTTCAACATTGTCAACTTTGCAATGTCTAGGTTTTCCGCTGCTGTGTTAGGACTGGGTGATCCTGAGGGTCGTCTCAGTCTCAAAAATAAAATCACTTTCCAGCTCCCTTTTCTCACTTAAACTGTCTCCACCTGCTGTCTCCTCTCATCTTGCTCCCTCTCGCTGAACACATCGGTGTAGCTGCGTGGGTTCAGTGTATTTTCACTGTCATTTCAAAGCACTTGTTTTCTGTTTTTCAATGTATGAATCGTAAAGTAGTTGTTGTTCGAACCCTGCGTGTCTCTCCACTTAATGGCCTGCTGAGCCTCATAGGTGGTCCAACTGGGGGCTACAAAATTATATTTATATGATATTGAATGTTTTATGAGCAAAGTGCTTTGGTTGTTTTTGTCCTACAGTCGGTGTTTGAATCTTTGAGATAGGCTAAACTTTGGAAGAGTTACAGGGTTTTGAAGCATCTTCAGTCAAGGGTTAAACTGCCAGTACTTGTATCTCACCTGCTGTATTGATATTTCAAAAAGGCTGCTGTTTGTCGCTGTCAACTCCTCCTGGCGTGTGTCGACTACCGAGAGAGGCTAGCTTGAATATCAATCGTCACATTATTTGTGTCTTTGTTCCATCAGGGCAGGAAGGGTCGTGGTTCCATCTTCGTGTGGGCCTCGGGGAACGGGGGGCGGAGCAGAGACCACTGCTCTTGCGACGGTTACACCAACTCCATCTACACCATCTCCATCTCCAGCACAGCTGAGAGTGGACGCAAACCCTGGTACCTGGAAGAGTGTTCGTCCACGCTGACCACCACCTACAGCAGTGGAGAGAACTACGACAGAAAGATTGTAAGAGTGCAACACTTGATAACCGATAAGTAACTGTTCTAAATGAGATGTGAAAGACAACTGAAGCTAGGATTCTCGCCGGGTGCCATCATTGTGAGTGGTAGTAGACAGCATATTAAGTTATCTGGTGACATTGTGTGTATATAATATGAATTCCTAATATATGAGAACCCAAATCCAATTCATAAACTTATCAATAAAATATGGTAATTTGTAGATTGAGAATTCCAGTAAGTAGGGTAATAACTTCAGATTTGAAATGGTTTCCTTGGAGTAATTATAGTCCGTTGCAGCTCTGGTGCGATTTCAAGGTCAAATCATGATCCAATATTATTCACAGCACGACTTTGAGCCACTTGCCTGACGCTGTAGCGCATTCCTCATACAGCCGCTGCATAAACACACACTTTTAACACTTTCCCTCCGACTCAGTCCGTTTACATTTGAACCAAATTTGGCTGAGTGCCTCTCTAATCTACCATCGTAAATAGTGTCCTCACTGCCTCTATTGCTGTTGGACGCTTTTCATGTGCGCTCTGGTTGTCTCTACGTTTTTGGGTCTTTGAGGCTCAGGCAGGAGGTTGGTCAAGCTCTCTATGGACGTTTCAACATGTGGTCATTTCACGTGTTTTAGTGCTTCATACCGCTTGACTTTGATTGTCCTGTGGCACTGAAGTGATTCCTCGAATTCTTGGAGAAACTGATGATGTGTGTAAGGACTGGAATTTGTGTGATCTCCTTGTTGCTTCACTTCTCAGTTTGCCGACCGAATCTGTCACTGCTTTATCTTTCCTATTTTATTGTTTGGATTCTCTCATAAATCGGCAATGACCCTCTATTTTATCATGTCTTCCCCCCCTCCTGGCATTTCTCTTTATCTGCCTTTGTCCTTTCTCCTTTTTCATTCCTGTAATTTTTCAACTGTCTCCCATTTTTTAATATCTCTTTGCTGCCTCTCTCATCTGTGCAGATCACAACAGACCTGAGGCATCGGTGTACAGACAGTCACACGGGGACGTCGGCCTCAGCTCCCATGGCTGCGGCCATAATTGCACTAGCACTCGAGGCAAAGTAAGATCCACTTAACCTCATCCCTTGCTTTATCCTTTTCCCCCCTTTCTCACCTTTTAATACCTATCTGCTCCCTGACTGCTTTCATCTGGAGGTGCAACATGTGACCATAAAACGCATTCCACAATTTATGTCGGAATATGTGTATTTTCACAGCGGCTGTGATATGGACTGAGCCGATTTTGAGGGGCCCCTAAACCAATTTTATCAGCCAAAGAGGATTTTAAAGATCGTTATTTGTCATAAAAGGATGGCGGGAAGACTGAGGATTTACAGCTGATTCTTAGTTGTGACAATGGTGGCACAGAAAAAAACGAACATGGTTGTATAGCCAGAGTTTGGCACTAGCTGTCCAGGACTCCTGTTATGCTTTTGACACTTAAAAAGAAGTCTGTGATGCAATTCAGTAATAACACAGTAAACGCACCACGACATTCATCCTGTCCTGCCTCAGTTGTGCTATCAAAATAATGGCATCACAACATTACGTTGAACAAAATTCTCCACCTTAAGAGAGTTTGGGGATCAGAAAAACAAGTGAACTTCACAGTATTTACTCAACACAAAATTAACTCAGAACAAATCAATAAACAGCCACCATGACCTGAGGTGAACTCGCTTCTTCTTAGAAACCAGCAGTTTGGAAATGACAGTGTGATGACATTTGGGCTGATCTATGGGCTTCCAAGTGCACCGCATTATAATCTGTACATACGCGCTCATGTTATCATTTATCATATTTCAGCTCAATTGCTCTGCTACATTTTGCTATAACTGACTGGTAGTTATTAAACAACATTCGGATTTTGTGTTGTACCAAACATTTTACATCATTTAATATGACTATTTATTGCTATTTCTATTCAGTACATGCTACACACTACACTGTTATGTTAACAGCTACGCTCCACACTTCCTGTAGCAGTTCTCCCAAATACGGTGACCTCAGCAGGACATAAGGCTAATCTCATAATGCATGTAGCATTTAGATCCATCTATAGTTATAGCGCTAAATATGTCTGGTTGTTACATGGTTGGTTGCTAGATTAGATATTCTAACTGGACTAAAGTTTAGGACACTTTTTAGTCAAGTGAAGTAGAACACTCACTGACTTACTTGTACAGGCCTAGAATCCTTTTTTTCAGTGAGTTTTGCAGATAAAATTTTGTTTATTTTTTATTTTTATTTTTTTAAATTACGCCAAGCACCGGCCTCTTTGCAGTGCTGAGGTGGTACTGGCATGTCATGGTCAGCACTTCAGCTGTTGCACACCTCTGGCTTTTGACTTCAGTGTTGAAGTCCCACTTTAAATAGATTTTAATGGCTTAATGCAGAAGGATAATTATTGTGTATTAAAGAAACACGTTCTCCATAGGTAGTCCACCGCTGCCAATTTTAATGGTGCCACTGGGTAGGTCTATTTATATTCCGCTTGAATGTTTTTGGGGTAGAAAATGACTTTCTTAATTTCACTTTTTCATGTGGCCATAATTCATGTACTCTTTAGCCTGAGGCAAAGGCTAAATCCACCATGAAAGCTGTGAGATGTCCGTGGACTGATTCAGAAGGTGTAAAATGACCATTTAACTCATTAATGAGGACAGACACTTGATTAATGTTATCAATTAAGTTTTTAAAGGGGCTGATGTTTATTATAAAACTGGAATGGATAATGGAAGCTCAAATGAAACGTCTCCTTGGTGTTGCTGTGCATGTTAACTGCTACATTCTGCTATTCATAGCGTAATGAATAGTCACAGAATGTTCCTTACAGTCTTTGAAATTGATATTGGAATAATAAAGAGGTCGTGATTAAAACAGTGAATTCTGACTTTGGATGCCAAATTGCTTTAAATTCTAGTCAACTAGAAATTAGAAGTTTGACTGATGAAGTAAAAGATGGCAATGTTACATGGTGTTGAAGAATGACTTGTGTGCTGTCGCTGACTTTATGCTGTTTAAACTGTTTCCACAATGGATTAAAGTCGGGTTCAGTCATCAGGAAGTGTGGAATAATATCTCAGTTTGTAGCAGACTTTAATTTAGCAAGAGGCGAGTTGTACTCCATCATCACATGTTGAGCAGCTCAGTTAACTCGGGTCACTTCATTTAACCTGCGTAATCCAACATAAATCCACCCAGGAGAAAATATTCTCGGTTTCCTGGCAGGGCTCGGCACATAAGCCTGTTTCCTCAACAAGATTATCACACACCACCGTTTCTTTGCCTGGTTCCTCCTCGACAACTGTCTCTGGCTTCCCCTCTGTCGTTTGCGTGTCCGACTCCTTCAATGGATTGTTTATTCCTCCTTCCAGGCAAACACTCTTCTGTAATCCAGTCACTCGTTCACACATGAATAGATTCTCGCTCATGCCACATGCCACAAAGATTATAGTCAAGGATCAGTTTGGAGCTGCTGTCCTGGTGATTTGCATGAACTTAAGTTGAATTAACAATCTGATTAGAAAAGTCAGCAAGATAAAGTCGACTTTATACACATGTATTCTTTTACATCGGGCCTGTCAATTGTTCTATTGTTGGTCTAAATGTGTTTTGTTTAGCTGGTTGAGTTATAAATATAAAAATCATTCTGAACTCAATATACTTACCTACCTGTCTATTTGGCTAGTAGATAATTTAATTAAGACATTGACATTAATAGAATATTTTTCATTTCTCCTCCATGATTTTAATATTGCATTTATAGTTGGTTATTAGGAACAATCTCTATTAATGAAGCTTGCTGCACTTCCATCCGACTGTCATCAAAGCCTGAATGAAACCGTCAATTATTAATTGGCAGACTTGCTGAGCTCCTATTACTTTGAATAATTTCAGCATCTAATCATGCGGAGCGTAAATGAAAACCACCGGTGGAGTGGAAGACTTGGAAGACCAGTATCTGCTGCATCAATTCTTACTGGCTTGTTTACGTAAAAACCGATGTGACCCAGAAAACGAAGCCAAAGTCACTTTTAATTAATGACCATTAAAGATTCATGCAACCGTAATTGCACCATGGCTATAAATCCTATGAATATTGATCTGAACATAATTTAATTTGTGTTTAAGAAAACATATTTAATGACTTTGTGTTTTATTTATTCATTTTTTTAGCAGTTTTGCTGGCGTTGTTCTTTCCTGCTCACTTCTGCAGTGATGCTTCATTGCAAAACCTACGCGTAGACTGACATCTGCAGACGTGTAACTCCAAGATAAACAAAATTAATCACCCCTACTTTCCGCCTAACCGGTCTGTTGGTTTGTTTTTGTTGATCTAATATTTAGACTGCCAGATGCTCTCGAGGGGAAAACAGAAAATAAAGGTTATGCACGGAATACCAATAGAAAGTATCACAAATACTCAAGAAGCTGATTGACAGAAAAAAAATAAAGACTGAAGAAATTTGGTTTCATGAGGTCTGAAAAGGAAATGACGGATCCTGAGAAATAATAGCTGTTGTCGTGTGACGAGAACATTTTGCTGTGATGGGTTTTGAAAACGTATTAGCTGGTGCTAAGGGGAGGTCTCGAATGAGACTGAATGAGAAGTGATATCATCACCCTGCTCTAACATGTTGTCACTAAATCATGAAGCGAGGTTGGAGTTATTTAGCATAGTTACAAAATGATCGAGGCAACTACAGACAGCAGAAGAGAGGTCTGTGACTGGTTCTGTTGTGCGGGAAGGATTGAACAGAACCACATTAAAGCCTCTTCTGCATGAGTCACCGCAGATGATTAATGCCATGAACAATAAGTTTGTCATGTATGAAGATGCCCACGGGAGGCCTCGTATGCAAGGCTTCTCTTCATCCACTTATATTAAAGAAGTCTGGAGTTGAAGTTTCCTTTTTATGTTCCATTTTGCTCACATTGTTTTCCAGATATCTAAGAGTCCTTTAATATCAAAGGAAAATATAGTGGGTCCTCAGCTTTAGTACTGAGCTGATTCCACTTATCTCGTGGCAAAGGAGTGAAATGAGGAGAGGAAAAGAGACATCTGGTCGACATATGAGATGGAAGGGAATCCCAGGAAACTTGGTGACCCACTTCTTCCTGGTTTTCCTCTTTAATGTAGCGTTTGGACATCAAAGCAGTTGAGACACATGGCTGCCATCCCAGTCTGGATCTCACGTGAGATCTGAGGACCAAGTGACGGATGAGTGAGCATCAATACTCTCCACTTAATCATCCCACTCTGTAATTTCTCTCTCTTTGTGTTTCTCCCTGGTCCTGGAGATTTCTTCATGTCGGGACGCCATATTCGATGTTTTTCTTCCAGTCTCCTTGTCGAGTCACTGGCTTGTTTGCACACAAAGACGGATGTTGGCAGACCGTTGTCGTCTACTTTTATTCTCTGACGCTCCAATATGCTTCAAAGAGACGTTACTGCTTTGAGTGGAGATGAGAAAATATTGGTGTTCCAGTTGGATGGCCCAACTCTTAATCCTGCTTTAGGGTTGTGTGTAAAATGGAGATGCCTTTGTCAAAAAGAGATGTGAAAATGTGTAAGATATTTGCTTTTGCTTTCCAAACATATTACTGTGAGAACCACATAATACCAAAGTGTTTATGATGCATTCATTTATTAATTATTGACAAAGCATTTGAGGCATCGATCCACTTTAGACGATGTGTGCTCCAAGCACCTCTTGTAGTGATTGTTAGTTTTGGGTTAAATCTGTGCAATATGTATGTTATTTGATGTGTTTTGATTTTGTACATTCATGTTAAAATAAGTGTTGGGCATCTTTGGATCATCTCTATCTACTTGTTTATTTTCAGCATTCTATCCAAATAATGCATTACGATTCTAGTGTTACCTGATTTATCTCACTGCTTCTATTACTTTTTTTTGTTTTAAGTGAGTCAGACTTTTAAGTGGAATGAGCAGGTGTGTTTTTCACATTGAGTTTCAGTTTAATTATTTAGCCATGACATAGATCAACATCCAGAAGAGATGATATTGTTTTCTTATTGTTTTCATGTTTTTTTTTTTTTTCAGTCACCTTCTGACATGGAGGGACGTCCAGCACATCATTGTCAAGACCTCTAGAGCCGGACACCTGAGCGCCCCTGACTGGAAGACCAACGCAGCTGGGTATAATGGTAAGAGCCCTAGTGACACTACATCTCTGTGTGTGAATTGAAACTGAAGGCGCTGATTAGATTATGTGGCTAAGTCACCTCCTTTTTTAAATCCTTACACTAGTATTTTTGCTCTTATTTACTATACATTTTATTTCGTCTTGCTCCAGGACTTGCACATATTCACCCCTGTGAATGATGTGTTTCTTAAGATCGATAATGACAGATAAAATAAAATGATGCAGCCAACAAGACTCTTTCGTCACATGTAATGAGTTGTTTTACTTTTCTCCCAGTGAAACAAAGACTCTTCCAGCTGCCATCTGTCTGCCTTCACGTGTTCTGCCTGTTGTTTTATAACGCCGTGATCTCTTGTCTGCGAGCGCACGCATCCTTAAAGTGTGTGTGTTAGTGTGAACGTTGGAGAAAAGAGGAGAGTGCAGGCTTGGGGGTCAGCCAGACTGCCAGCCCAGTGTGTCTGGAGATTTTCCAAGTGACTTTGACAAAGCCTGAGAGTAACCAAAGAGAAACAGATCAGGGAGGTGGGGGGGGAAGAAGTATGGAAGGAATTCATATTTAATTTGCCAGTGGTTCAGTGGTGTGCTGGTTCTGTTCTGTTGCTGTAAGCTGGTTTTTGGGCATGGTGTTTTAGTATTTCTTCATTATGTTTAATTATAGAGCTTAGAGTGACAGAAAATGTGTTCTATTTCAGTCAGCCACCTTTACGGTTTTGGTCTGATGGACGCTGAGGCCATGGTGAAGGAGGCTGAGCGCTGGAAACACGTTCCTGCGCAGCATGTGTGTGTGGAGAGCGCAGACCGGCAGATCAGGTACGACACTCGCATTCCATCTTCTGGTATTGAGGTGTGATAATTGCCTTTATTTTGTGCCAGAAAGCGCTATAGGATACACGTAGTCACACATAACAGAGTACTATGGATCCTTGTTACACAGCACAGTGGGTTTTAGAGGCCATGTGAGCGATTCCTGCTACCCCTTGGGTTGTATACACAAGACAGTGTGTTGAAAAAGTCCATTGAAATTATTCAACCTGTTTGTGAAGAGGATAGCATGGAGATGTGAAGATCAGAGTCAGAGAAGCACATGGTAACTTAATGGAGGTGGAGTGAAGGGAACAGTGATGCGGCACACTATAGTATTGAAGTATTATTACACGTTTTTGTCAATTGAGACCTGCATACAAATACATGCAGGATTCGAATTACAGTCCAACCGAAACCTAACCAATGAAGAAAGCAGAATCTAAGCTGCTCAGATGTGTAGCTAATATTTAAGCCTCAATCTAAAATTTGATCATTAGTTTCAACTACAGTTGAAAGTTGGTGAAGTTGTGACAGCTCAGTCCAGTTTCTTGTTTTTAGCGGAGGTCAATGCTGTCAGATTGTTCTACTTTTCATTGTCTTCACATCTCCCTAATACCATATTAAGATGTTATCCACTCCCATTCATGTCTGCTTACTCCCACCACTCATAATTGGCAAGGAAACCAGATGTACTGTTTGGGAGGCATCTGGAGGTTCCAGCTCAAGATGCTCAAAACAAAAATGTGCAGGAAACACCAGTGAAGCATATGTTTACATCTTGTATCACAGACGAGCGCTTTGTTGAAAATGAAGGGAGCCCTGAGTCAGATGCGAGTTTGTAATTAGACGTTTAGAATCCTTTAAAGACGGAATAATAACAAACTAAAATGCTTTGGAATTCTCTTTCTTAGTTGTTAAAATTAGAAAATGTTAAGTATATTAGGTTTCATGGTGTAACTGGGAGTGTGATAAAACACTTTCTTGGATCAGGAGAAAAGGGGGCTTTTGTGTGTGTCTTTTATGATGAGCTTCTTTGCTGCGTTTGATTTTTTTTTTTCCCCCTAGTGTTTTATGCACGGGCATGTGTCTGAGACTGGGGCTGTGCAAGCTGTACCTTGATAGAGGCCAAGCATTAGTTCTGGCAGGCTGGCTCACATATAAGTCCTTTACCACTCATGCACACACATACACACACGCACAGACTCGGAAAGCGAGCCAGAGCTTCACAGCTTGTTATTCTTGATGCAGCTGGAAGCCTGAGTCCTGGTCTGTGCTGGCTAAACTCGGGCCGTGAACTGGTTTGCTTTCAGTCGAAGGCTCTGTGGCCGGCTTCCTCTGCATTATCAGTGTCACTCCGTCTGTTCTGCTCCAGTGCATCAGTCGGTCCAAGTGAAGCTTACATAAAGTCCAGCTCAAGAGGCCGCCCTGCTCGAGCCTCTCATGTGCTGCTTCATCAAGACTCCCTCTCTTTTTGTCTGTGAGCCTTAAGCGATATTTTACTGTGAGAGAAACCCTTGATCTGTGTTCAATAAGTGGCCCTGTTGAGACGAACTACCCACATAACTACGCAGTCTGATCTTGTTTGTGGTTGTTTATTACTGTTGACTTTTCTTTGTCGTCATTACCTTCGGCCTTATCTACCTTAATCCTCATCAACATGTGCGAATACTTTGTGTTCTGGGTTTACGTCTCGCTTGTTGCACAAGTGTAGCCGTCACCTCCGTGCTGTGTTCCCACACACCCTTTGGCTGGCCCCTCTGACTCCATTGGGTAACGTCTGTCTGCAAAAGCTCGCCCCACTTCACTTTGAGTGTGCGAGAGACGAACCTGCTGATCTGTGCTCGCTCAGGCTGTTCTTAATCAGCTGTGCATCAGCTCGGCTCGCTCCCAAGTGTTCCCGTCCGTGATTTGTCTTGAATTATGTAGGAGACAATATGATATTACACCGCTGTTTGTGTTTTACTAGCTGTTCTCAGGGATAAAGAGAATACCTGTTTGTTTATCTTACACGTCGAGTGACTCTTTATAGATCAAATGTGTTTACCAGAAGGCCAAACCCGTGTAATGATTGCCTTCATGCTTGACACGGAAAAGTAGTGTGTGTGGCTGTGATGAGCAGTGATTCCTGCTGGCACCATTTGAAGAGTATATGGAGGACTTTTAGGAGGGAGGAATATGCATGAGACGGTGACATCTGTCTGCGCTCAGAACTGCTCTTTCGGCACGGAGGTGGGACACCATCAGGGATTTTGATCCTCACCTACAGGTGACGCACAGCTTGACAGATAGGCTTGAGAAATTCACGCTTTGATACCAACTCCTTTCATCCTTTACGAACCAAATGGCGATTTGTTAAGTTAGCTTGAATGGTCCCCCACTTCCTGTTTTATTCATGTGAGACTAAAAAGTCAGGGCTCTTTTTGGTTTTCATGACTTGGATCTGAAATGAGATCAGACTGACGGCATGCGAGTCACATCTTTGTCTTGTCGATCTCAGACTGGCAGGTAGCCATCCCACCTTTCGCACCATTAGTTTCAAGCTCACGCTAGGAAAACAAATGTTCATCAATTATGTATTCCTGAATAAACTAGATTGGCGTCAGAAAATAAATTGTGCTTGCCCTGAGAATTGCGATGTTCCTTCGGTTTTTCCAGCTCAGTGATTGAGATTCACACTGTGTGTTTAGATTATACAAATTAATGAACAAAAATATGAAAAATAACATGCCTTACCAATGTGTTGCCCTGTCCTCATCTATTCCTTCTATACAAATGTCATCCATACAATAACTGTTCAATAACATTGTGGAGAAGTTTGTTATTGAAAATGTGTTTATATCATTTATATCTTTGTCTGTGTGTTTGTAAAGCTGGGCTCTCTGCCGGCACCTAAGTCAAGCTCTCAAAGATTGTAATGATGGATAGTGGGATCATATTGTTGTATGGAAAATGAAGATATTTTGCTGCATTTCCTCCATTTGTGCAAAACAAATTGTCTGAACAAAATAGAAATATGATTTTTTTATGATATTTTAAACAATTGTCTTGTCTCTAAAATCCTTGGAGCTTGTTTTTATTTCTGTATATAGTGGGAAATTTTGTGTGTTTGCACATGTACTTCACTTGTGTCAAGATTTAAATGGGTCAAATCGTCTGTGTCTTTTGTCCTCCAGAACAATCCGTCCGGAGCATGTGGTGCGATCGGTGTACAAGGCCACAGGCTGCACTGACAACCCCAACAACCATGTGATTTACTTGGAGCACGTCGTCGTACGGATTACAATCACTCACCCTCGTAGGGGAGACCTGTCAATCAACCTGACGTCACCCTCAGGGACCAAGTCTCAGCTGCTCGCCAACAGGTAGAGAACACGCTGGGACATAAAGAGTGGTGTTGTCATTAATCATATTTACTGTTCACATGACTATTATATGAATCTTCAAACAGAACCTGATAATTAAAAATTCAATCATAGCAACTGCCTTTGTAAAAGATTAATAGCACTGCTGTCTTTATTCAGTGGAGCTTCATGGAAGGTTCACGTTTCAGCTAAAAGAGAATAATAGCTGTGCTCTCTCTGAGTCTGAGTTTGTGTTTGTGATCCCCAGGTTGTTTGATCACTCCATGGAGGGCTTTAAGAACTGGGAGTTTATGACCACCCACTGCTGGGGGGAGAAGGCAGCCGGCGACTGGGTCCTAGAGATCTATGACTCACCGTCTCAGCTCCGCAGCCAGAAAGTGCCCGGTACTGAAACCCAAAGTCTTAAATTCTCCAACTGAAATAAATACATACGTTGTCGGGGCTGGAGGGGCCGGGAGGCTGGAGGTGGTGGGGGATGTTAATTCCAGAGGCAATGAACTTAACGGCTCAGCAGAGTCCTTAATTTAACTGCACAATGAAGTCTTAAATGAGGGCTCAGAGTTAGTAAAACTCTTTGTTTTCGGGAGAATGGAGACTAATTGTGGTCGTGATCTGGGGGCTTGTTTGAAAGTTGTTGAGTTCATGAAGGCCCCGGCGTGGCCCCTATGAGTAAAAACTAGTGATTCCAAAAAGGTTGATTTACATGCCGCTGTAATAATCTTCATTTTTCACACCACTGTTCAACATAACCCAAACAAAGTTCTCACAAATGAAGCGGCCATGTTTTGATGGATGGAATCGTCTTGCTCTTTATTGATGTCTGATGTGTGCACCCCCTTCATCTCCGTGGCTGCTCTGTCTTCAGGGAAGTTGAAGGAGTGGTCTCTGGTGCTGTATGGTACGTCTGTGCATCCCTATTCGTCTCTGCGGAGTGATAAAATTCGCTCCACGGACCCAGTGGTGGCGGCAGAGGAAGAGTTCACGGAGGAGTACGCTGGTAAGTGATAAATTCAGTGCCGAGAGTCTGCTCTCCGTGGCATCGTTCCTTGGCTGCGTGTTTGTCTCAAGTGGCCTTTTCTCTCCGCAGTAAAAGAGAAATATGATCTATAAATGATGTTTGATGTTTATGATTCTATTAACTTGTGTGTGTCTTGTGTGTCCAGGTGCTTGTGATCCTGAATGTAATGAGCACGGCTGTGAAGGTCCTGGACCTCATCAGTGCATTAACTGTCTGCACTTCTTCCTGAAGTTCAAAAACAACACCAGGTCGGCATGTGTTTTGGCTTTCACACTGTGAACTTGGAGCGGTCTTTTCTTTCTGAAACGATATGTTGTACAGGGAATTAACTGCGTCCACTTCTTACTACTTTCAGTGATACAAAGATTAAAAAAAAACATGACTGACCAAAATTCCACCTACTCTCCCGCCATGATCTTTTCCCTCCTGAAGTATAATCCCTCAGCACTTAAGGTCACATGTCCCCTCACTAGAGCCCGATGTGAATCAGCTTGTCTGGTGTGTTTAAGTATCTGAGTGGCGACTAAATCTGCCGACGTGTGCAGATTTGCGAGCGCCTTTAGGATCCCATTAGGATCAAAGTTTCTCCTAATTGCCTTTGTGTCTGCTGGTCTCTGCACTAATAAAAGACGGGCCGGTGCAGGTGCACCAGATTGGGGCACCGCCTTGTCATTAGCGCACTTTAGAGATGCGTTGCCCTTTTCTGCCACCACAGGGAACAACTGATGAATGTGGGAGTCGGCGGGAGGAAGGAAGAAGGTGGAGTGTAATGTTCGTATAATTACATTCCCACACATGTGTGGACCTACCAAAAACGCCAGTGGCTGTTTGGAGTCAGTGCGTGGCTTTAAATGTCCTTAAAGTTTCACTTGGAAGCGGTCAATACTTGAGGGTCAGAAGGGCGCTTATATGGTTCTGCAGTGGTCAGTATCACTCAGAAATGTTATGGACCATGGAAAGCAGTCATCAGCAGGTCATTTTGTTTTTATTTATTCTCTAGGTAGACATTTAAAAACTATATATTTCAATCTCATTTGTTGAAATACATTTACATTGACACTACATTTACCACTAGCTTCATTACATCTTACATCATGGAGGAGAGGAGGGCTGGGATGATATTATTACTATTATTACTACTACAACTACTGCTATTGATGATTGTGATGTTATTTTCCTCAGATAAAAACAAAAGTTGAGTCATACACTTTTAGGAATAACCGAGTGAAAGTTTGTTAAAAAGACAAATGAAACCATGGGAGTATTTATGTAGTCATGAAGAGTGAGTAATACTCTTTATAATGCCACAAATAACCCCGTGGTCATGTATGTGTAATTAACATTATCAAAGAAGTCCATCTTTTGCTGAAACCTCGGGGTTGAATGGCAATGTGCAAGCACTGCCAGTAGAAAAACCTGCGTCTTGGATTAAATAACCAGTGTCCAACCAATTTCACCGCAGTTCTACACTCCAGAACACTCCCCCTCTTGAGTGGATTTAATGGTGTTAATCCTGCATCTAGGACCGTAGATGTCCTTGGTTTACATTTGACTAATTCTTTTTTGATTCAGATTTGAAAACAAAAGTCTTTCTGTAATATTATAATCATGGCGGACTGCGTGAACCTGCCTTAAATGCAAGGATGCAGGCTTTTGACTGCAGCCTGAGTTTGAGTCACTTTCTGTTTACCGTTTAATTGGATCTGATGTCATGCCATTGCAACCAAACAAAACGTGTAAAATGTCTAAACAATGTCCATTTAAGTATTTCATATAGTCATGAAAGAAATCTTGATCTACCTGAATTGACACTAAAACCCCATCTAAAATGCGTACAAAGTTACTAGAAATAAACTTATAAACTGATAAAATAATACACAAGTGGCTGCACTTTTCTCAAAGAACCAATACTTTTAAGTCAATATTTGAACGCCAATGGCGACTGCAACAGAGTCAGAAAAGCTTTATTGTCATTATCAGTGAAGTGTTCCACTGACCAGGAATTTTCCTTTGGTCAGTATTGCATTAAATATAATGACATCAAGGTTAAAGTAAGAAAAATATAAGTCTAATCATAAAAATTGTAGTATTTACATAGTGCTGCAAGTATGATGAATTAAAGAAATTTAGTGCTCGTGAGTCTTATGGCCGAGGGGTAGAAGCTGTTCTTGTGGAGGGAGGTTCTAGTCCCGAGTGACCTTAGCCACCTGCCCGAGGGTTCTGGCACGAAGAGTCCGTGTCCAGGGTGAGAAGGGTCAGATCAAAAATCAATTCAAACATGGTGCAGCTTGTGTAGTTAATTAAAGAAATAACTTACTTCACACATGCTTTCTTGTTGATGGACATCATCGTACCACTGTTGCATTGTGTGAGACGGTAGTGTTGTATCACACGGTGAACTCTTTCCCCTCTTAAATTCTTCTTTGGTGGGCGCTTTATTATGAAGCTGTTCAACAATAGTTTCAACATTGCAGAGGGACGGTATTGAAGTCTGAATGTTTGCACACGTGGTTTCACACATTCCATGTGTGTTTCTTGGCACAGAGCTGTGGGGAGAGAGTGTGTTCGTGAGTGTTGTGCTCTTAAAGAGTTTAGCAATCTTCTTTTACACCTCAAGGAAAGAACTTCGGGTCGAGCAAGCGAGTGATGAGGTCGGGAATTAATTCAGCAGATGCGCTGACATGCACATTCTGCCTTTCTTTATTCTTGTATTCAGCAAGAAATCTACCTTGAATATTCATAGGAAGATGGAGAGATTATATTTAAACTTGAGTCTGTGCAAAAAAAAAAAGCTGTTTATAGCGGGGTGCTGGAGTTCATTCGGTAAACATCGCAGGTAAACATGTTTTTCATTGACTACGAATTATGGCTATAAAAAAAGATGATGTGGATCTCTCATCAGTTTCTCTGTCAGTCTATCAGCTGTAGTTGAATGGCATTTTTTTACTAGTCTAAGTTCATTCAGGTCATTGTTCTTCGTGGATTTCAAAATTGAAAATGGCCATTGAAAGAAATTGGAGAAAGTTTGTGCTTGAAGACCACCAACTCTTTGCTCCCATTTCCTTTTCAAATCCTCACAGTTGCTCCGAATCATTATTTATTAATGTATACACCTTCGTGTTTAAGTCCCTTTGTAGTTGAAATTGTCACCACCAAAGGAAACACTCTAAACTGTATGTGTCAAACTGGAGGCCAGGGGGCCAATTCTTGCCTGCTGTGTCATTTTGAGGCCCGCAGGGGCTTTTTATTAAATAAATATTCAACAGTAATTTAAAGTGCCCTGAAACTAGATGAATTGATAGAAGATGGGCCTCTTAGATTAGACAAATATTTTCCAAGGTTTGGGCAATGAGGGCAGCTGGAAGGGATGATAACCTGTGTTGCTATCATCACCTTTGTGGAATTAGTAGACGATGGCCTGTTTAGACTGCGGTCAAGTGGCACCAGTTGAGTCTACAGATACATGTCTCCCCTGCATTAAACTGGTAACACTGTATTCTTTTCTAAGGCTGCGTGTTGTGTGTTTCAGAACCTGTGTGTCCGAGTGTCCCAGCGGCTTCTACCGTGACGAGCGAAGACGCTGCAAAAAGTGCTCCTCTCTGTGCGACACCTGCGTCGGCAGCCGCGGCGACCAGTGCACCTCCTGCAGGAACGGATTCCACCTCAACGAGGGCACCAACACGTGTGTGGCCACATGTGCCGAAAGCTTCTACCTCGACCATGGTACCGTTTCTCTTTAAAAGGCTTAACTACTAGTCATTATTCTTTACGGCTCTTACATGTTTTTAATTTATGGAATGACGCAACTTCAATAAAACCCCAAATCTAGTGCCTTGGCAGCAGCTCTGATTTCTCTTGGAAAGCTATTTCACTGCCCATTTATCAAATCCCAGAGTTGTCTGAGGGATCGCAGAGAGAGTTCAGATCTATTGCTTTTATTTTGTGCCTGAGGTTCCCAAAGAAGGGAGACCATCAAGTGCGGCAAGCTCTCTGACAGTTTTGGAAAATCTCTCCGGCACTTACATCACAAACGGTTGTCGTAACAGCTTTCCGTCAGTAACCCGCCGGGTGCCAATGTATCCTTGATGTAACGTCTAGCCAAAGTCTCGGCTAATCAAGAGCAGATTTCTCTGTAGCCACATTAAAATCAGGGCAGCTCGGCAGCCGCATCTAGACTCTTCATGGGGTTATTGTCGTGAACATTTGGCGCATGAGCTCTGGTGTGGCTCCTGACAGTTCGGTGCCCTTATAGACACATGTAACTAAAGTGGGCGGAAACCAGCTTTATTGTAGGTAGAAGTTTCATGATAGTGGAAATGTGAAACCTCAATGGTAAACAATTCAGAATCTAGAATGCATTTTAACCGTGAATAAGCTTATTGCTATTGCATTCCTACTGCACTTACAGTCTTCTGAGTATTCTGAGCGTTCGTTTTAGTGGACCCTCTCTTCATCTCTCCCCTGGTTTCCTGTTAAAGTTGTCTCACCTGTGTGCATCTCTGTGCTCCCTTCCAGACTCCAACATCTGCAGGAGGTGCCCGGAAAACTGTAAAAAGTGCACCACCTTCAACATCTGCACCGAATGTAAATCTGGCAGCAGGTAGGTCAACCATGCTGTGCTTCCCTCAGACGGGAAGGCTAACTGCACCTTAAAATCTAAATCTGATGCAGCATTTGTTCAATTCAATTGTCAACGCTTGATTTTGCTTTAGGTCTAAATGGAAAAACGTTTCTATTTACCGTCGTCAAGGCGACGCACACTCAAGCAAAGCTGCTCGACATTAAATTCCAAGATGAGCAATCGCAGTCGTACATTATTTATACGCCATATTTATTCAAGCTTATTGAAAGAGATAAATCAAAGGACGACACGAGTTTTATTAATGCTCTGTAATCGATAAATGGCTGTCATATAGGCCATGAAATATTTCCTTTCCCCTACTTCTCATAGTGAATTTGTCCAGGCCAAGACGACTAAAATAAGATTTCAAAACTTCCTGAAGAAAGTGTAGTCAAACGCTTCTTTCTAAAATTCAGTGAAAGCGCTTTAAATAAATATTTAAACATTCTAATTGTTGCAGCCTAAAACAACTATTCCAAGTCTAGTGTTTCTATCGCTCATTGTGGTCACATAAATTGCCACTTCCTGTCAAATTTATGAACAGTGGAGACTCCAAAGAACGTAAGAACTGACAGAATTTCATCGCCACTTCCAGCGCCGCCTCCTCAGACGGAGGATCAGATTGAAGCTGTGGACTTCAGGGCGTTTCAAAGGGCTGGAATTCACGATGGCTCATGAAGGAAGCACTTGTGAGGGGTTTAAAACATTGCGGTCTTGAATCCAACTTTTAAGTGCTCCCTGTAGCCAGAGGTGGAGGTGGGGACAAATGTAAGGCATAATTTCCTCTAAATGGCAGTGAGACCACATGAAGACACACGCTCACACACACACACACACACACACACACCCGTTGTTCATTCAGATCCCCGTGCATGCTCGGGTAGCAGCGGTGGGGGAAGAGAGGACCAGAGAAGATGGTTTCTGGGAAACACTAGCTAACAAAGACCAGCTGTTTTTCAGCTCAGCACCGCACGCTCGACAACCTGTCCTCGCTGCGACTTCGCAGAAAACCTGTTTCCTCATCGGCCCTTCCACATCTGGCGCGTTCTAAATCAGTTGTATAAGTCTGTCAAAACTGTAAACACGCTCTGAAATGTGTTGCGAGGCACCCTCACTCGGTTACAATGCACCTTAAATTAAAAAAAAAAATTAAAAGAATTCCTGAATTTGATGTTTTTCAGTCTTCAAGGAAACAAGTGCCTGATGACCTGTGAAGCAGGATCTTACTACAACGGCCACAGGCGAGCATGTGAGCCGTGCCACAGAGCCTGCGCCACCTGTGCTGGTAAGCTAGTCCTCACCTATTATTTCTATGTTTTTACAAATATATTTTCCATGAGATATTTACATGTTGCCCTGATGTGTTAAAAGGAGAGCTAAACCTCCATGAGTATATTCCTTTAAGATACCGCAGCGTTTTAGGAGTCCTGGAATTTTCCTCTGTAAACTCCTCAGCAAAATATGCTGCACAAAATTATTAGACTAGATTAGATTTCATTTGATTCGATTAGATGGCCTTTATTAGACCCACACTGGGGAAATTCAACGTGTCAAAGCAGCCACTGACAACAGACACAATGGCATTAACAAAGACATCCACAAAGCATCAGCATAAACAAAAAAAATCAGTTCAAGACACCAGCTATCAAACAACACAAGACATATAAATAGAAACAAATATCATGATCAAATAAATAAATATAGTATCATAAATTAAAGATGTAAAGATATATAAATGTTACATTTCTCTCCTATTGTTTGCATTTTTCCCTGTAAGATTATAATTTACAAGACACATTTATGGTCAGACCGAGTCACTTTGGAAGGTTTTGCTTTGTCTTTGTTCTCTGCGATTGTAATGTGCCATTATTTTGTGTAGATGGATCGGATCAACCACGCGTGTCTTCCAGAAACGCTGAACAAGCAGCCTGACCACTCTTACAATAGAAGTCGTTACAACAGCATTTGTCCTGGTGTCAAGATGCCACAGATGCCTGCAGTAGTGAGGGAGCGACCAGATAGTGATTTGTGTGAAAACTGGGTTTACTTTACATGTTGTATTGTTTGCATGTTTTCTTTGGTGCCAGTCCGACTTTGATCACTAACAAAAATACGTTCGGTCTACATCAGGCCGCAAGCGCCTCCTTAAGGTTTTTTTGTTTAACACCTTTGGGCTGTGAGGACCGCAAGATGCTCAGTTTTAATACATGAGCCACATAGGTGGCAGCAGTGTGTGACTGAATTGACTTGACTCTGTAAATCTGTGATAGCTAACAACTATAGAGAAGATGATGATAGAGAGATGAGAAGATGTTGCCCCCCGCCAACAGTAAAAACTGCTCAGGAAAGCACCTGTTGAAGCAGTTTTGGAAATTACAAAACATTTTACTTTCATTTACACTTATATCTTATTTGTAGTTTTATGATATTTAGACATAGTTTTATTATATCTATTTTATTCAGAAGTTTTTCCAATTTTCTCAACAGTTTACATCAAGTGTTTTTTTTTTCTTTAGTAATATGTTACTATGATGCACATGGTTTCATGTCATTTCACAAGATTTTGCTTTGTTTACATGTAGGTACATTAAATATGGTTGTTGATCACAAATGAAATCAGGTGTAATGAGTCAGTTCCACTGAATGGGCCCCGGGTCCATTTGTTCTGGGAAGAGTGGTCCCAGAGATCAAAAAGGTTAAGAACCCCTGGTCTACATCATTGTTCATGGTCAAGTACCTAATATTTCATTCCTGCAAAATAATGATTTTCATCAATTAGTCTGCTGTTCTGTACTTGAATGTCACCCAATTTCTAACTATAGTTTCATGGTCTTGAGTTTTCTGCCTTCTCCAAGTTTTAATGTTGCAGTGATGCAATGAAGTAGCACTGTTTCTGGATCACAGTGGACAACTGTGACCAGTCAGACACGTCGTCACTGGTTTATGAGGGTGTAACTTAAATAAACAAACAAACGTTCTGGCGTGTTGCAGGTACAGGCATCGAGGCCTGCACCAAGTGTGCAGATGGCTACTTGTTGGAGGACTGGCGATGTGTGGCGACCTGCAGCCTTGGCTACTACCTGTCTGAGCAGACGGCTGACGGCGGGCAGCTGCAGCGGTCTTGTAAGAAGTAAGTCCACGCATGGCTGGTGACCAATGCCCTGCTGCTTCATTTCACTCCCATAGTGCAACAGTTAGAGGAGTGAGATATTTAAATTGACTGTATTTTCAGATTGAGTGCAAGTGTCTCCTTGAAGAGTAGAGCAGCTTGTGCCACATATTTTATTGAGAAATGGACCAACACGCATGATGCTGATGCAGACACAACCAGACTTCTGTGAAATAATTTTATAAAAGATCTTTTATTTTTATTTCCCTTTATTCTTGAGAGGGAAGCCTCACCTTGATCGAGTCTTTAAGGCCACCCCCACAACGCGGTGTGAATGTCTGAAGAGCTCTTCATGTTCCAGCCTCTGCTGGCGAGTGTCTGACTCTCTGTCCAAACACTGTCAGGTGCGATCACAGTTGCTACGAGTGCTCGGGGCCTGGAGAGAGAAACTGCAGCAGCTGTGCCAGCGGTTACAACCTGGAGGCGGGAGCTTGTATGGTCAGCACCATCTGCAAAGATGGTGAGTTGTCAGCTTTCTTATCTAAGTAGATGGTCCTCGGGTGTTTAGCTCCTGGCTTGAGTAGGAATGCAACCTCGCTTTTGATATTCTTAACCAACACTAATGTCTTTTCAACAACAAATGGACGGATAAAAGGCAAATGAGCTGCTGGCTGGTGCAGAGCTAATATTTAACCCCTGTGCTCAGACTGAGCTGCTTGCTAACCAACTCACACACCTGGGAAGAAGCCAAACTCTGTGTTAATATCCAGTTTTGTCCTTAAACAACATGAGATAAAGTCGCTAGATTCTGCCTGGATGCTTTCACTCTTCTCTCCTGTCTCCTCTGCTGCTTCACCACTGCACCACTTTGCATGAGTTCCCTGCAGTTCGGCATGTTTTGACATATGAAGGCTTCAGCAGAACAAATCGCTGACTGAAGTGAATGTCTGATCATAAACTCTCCCACTAATTGGCGGCTTTCACCGCAAGTCTCAGTTCCATGATTGAGGAAACCAATCACTTTCATACCTGGAATGAGTCATGTTGCTGAAGATGAAATGATGAGCAGTGTTTACAACCCATCTGCCAATGTCTGTCCCACTACACTGTCAGTAACTGACCTGATTTTATTCAATCCAAAGCCCCTTGTTTCTTCAATGAGACTCAGAGTTAGAAGAGAAAAAGTCAGGAAACTACACGAGTGAATGCATCATCATTACATTTAAAAAATCTAGCGAAAATTCCTTTTAAAACAAGAAAGTCCATCCAGATGTGTGACGCCGTCTAGCATTCATAAATCGTATTTCGCAGTGGAAACACGACAACTGATCTTTTGCCACTTGATATCAATGGTGACCCAAGTATCTGGTCATTGTGGAGTCAGGAGTTCAGTGTTGCAGTAGCTGCGCACAATAAACTGTAAACTTTATTTTATCATATTATCAGTCCGGATATATTATCCTATGCTATGCTGCCCATTTCATGTAGAAGTAAAAGTAAAGGTAAATGTACGTTGAAAAATTAAAATTTAAAATGAAACATGTTATAGTTAAATGTGTAATGAAATAAAAATTTTCTGGATTAAAGTGCAGTTAAAGTCTGGAATATTCTGATAACTCAGGTATTTTCAGTCAGATTCAATATCTCACAATCATCTCAATATCTTACAATGAAATGTGTTTTTTTCCGAATATTTCAATTTTCTAATTGTGTGACTTTTTCTTTCTCCTCCTTTCTCTCTCTCTGTCTGTTTTCCCTCCCAATCTGTCTCCCTCTCTCCCGGCTTGGATCCAATCACTCACCTGGACCACGATTGTTTCTCGCCTCGATGAACGCCACCTGATTGGATCAAACCCCCCTGTGAAAACTCCACAATCATGCCATCTAACCGATCGGGTCCGCCCCACCTGCGTGCGCTCGTGTGTGTGTGTGTGCGCGCGTGTGTGTGATTGCTGGCCACCTTCATTTTCACACTGTATCTCCTCTTCCTGGTCTGTGGAAAGCAAATGAAGAATCTTGGGCAGAAGGCAGCTTCTGCGTGCTGGTTAAAAAGAACAATCTTTGCCAGAGGAAAGTTCTGCAGCAACTCTGCTGCAGAACGTGCTCGCAAAAGGGCTGACGGGACCAACCTGCCCGTCCTAGAGGGAGTCCGAGGTGAGGGGGGGGGGTGCACGAAGGGGCACAGGAAGCACCCCTCTTTCTCCAGCTCCCTCCACCCACTCGTTCACAGTCACATAATTTATAAGAGAATCTGTGCCTCTTAAAGGGACTGCATCGGAGGTGCGATGACAGGACTACAACAAACCTACCTTTTTTTCTGTACACATGTGGTCAGGGTGTAGAATGACTGGGACTCTCTTCAAGAACATGAAAAGAAGTGCACACAAACGAATAATGAGAAGAAAAAAAAATGTCAGTATTTTGTGACCAAAGCATCAATGCCAAAATAGTTGAACCTTCTTTTTCGTTGCCAGTGTAGGGAGCTAAGCTGAAGTGGATCCTGTGATTCTCTGAATATCCTTTTGGCTCCTCCCTCCTTTTCTGATGCTTGAAACTGAACATACTCTTCGAGACGCGCCCTGATTTTACACCTGTAAATAAACATCCAGTGCAAAACAGTTCATCAGACTAGGGAAAGGATTTTTTAGAGATGGACATGTACACGCGGAATCACTTGAAGTTACTGCTACAGGGTCACCAAATCCAAAACCACCATGCATGTTACCGACCCATCTCACGTTATTTAATAGGAATGCTTACTTCCCTCCTCGTCCTCTGTCCTGGTGTGAGGGAGGAAGCCTCTTCTGCTTTGTTCCATCCCAGAACACTTTGAATCATTCCGGAGCTTCAACGTTCTTCAGCATTCCTTCGTGAAGTGAATCAGTGAAATATCAATTTGACAACTTTTGAGCCCCGTAATTGTTGATGGTTTACAGAATAGCAACGTCCTCAACGGGTCAAATGTTTTGCTGCACACACTTCGCGTGAGCGGTCGACCGCTCCAGTCAAACCCAACAAAACAATCGTGAATTTTTTACCTTGCTTATTAATTGTTAGAACTTGAAGGCGTCCGAGCTGTAAGTGTCAAACATGTTAGCCAAAATTACAAGGTTGCTCCTGTCCTGTGTGTAAATCCACCTTTTTTTTTTTTTTCCTTTTTTTTTTTTTTTTCTCGGATGGTGCTGGCTTCTATTTAAGAACAGATTCTATTTGTGTGGGTTTTCGGAAACCTGCTTGAGTATTAGACTGTTGTTCTGTCAACTGATGATTTGTAATAAAGATTGATGAATCCCCCGTTTTGGTTAACAAAAGCGAATTCTTGGTCATTGTTTAAGATGACTGGATTTTAGATTGCGTGGTAGTCTACACACACACACACACACACACACACACACACACACCTCATATAAAAGCTGTTTCTAATTGTGTACCTGTGACATATTTGTGATGATGCATTATTAATGTTACTCAGAGTCCTAGTTTTTTTTTTTTTACTTAAATGTTCATATTAAAATGTTTAATCTGTTCATGTTTTTGTTTTCCTTCACCACACCAAAGTGCGTCAGTCGATCCTGACTTGAGCGCAGTGATGACATCTTTGTCATTCCGGGCGCCTCTTCAGTTTATCAGATTGATTAAAAGGGAGTGGCGGGCTCCACCGGCAGAGAGCCTGAAGTGAGACGTGGCCTCCATGACAGTGTGCTGGAGGTGAAGGGGGGGAAAAAAAAAAGGTGGCTGATCCGAAGACGCGCAGTTTAATCACAGCCCCGCTGACATGAGAGAGCGTGCGCTGCTGCTTGGAATTCATCACCAAGTCTGGAGCGCATTTACTCCACTTCAGCGTTTCTCAACATGGAGCAGAGATTAATGTGGAGAAACTCTGGGGGATGCTGTTTAAATAATATTGACTCGTACTTAATTGGGTTTGTCTGCTGGGGCGCGTGCTCGTCGCTCAAGAAGAAGCTTAAAATGAACCATCTTTTTTGGTTTGGTAAATCTACTGTTGGCCTGAAGAGCACTGTGAGGTGACCGCATTTTTACCTGAATGCGAAATTGTTATTTTTGCATATTGTTTAACAACATGGCAATATATGACTTTGTACATTTTAAAATGTAAAACAAACAAAAAAAAAAGCAACTGCACTTGTCTGTCTTCCCCATAATTGACTGGCCCTCAGTCCAGAGTGCCAGATTGACTGCCACAAAGGGGATAAGGGTCAAAAAAAGAAATGAATAATGAATGAGTGCACGGGGCTCATGGTGTTCTCCCGTACGTGCCAGTTCCTGGGAGTTGATGTTGACTTCAGTGTGACGTGTCAACCTCTCACAAGGTCAACTGAGGACACTGGAGAATTTTAACTCCCCCGAGTGAGCAACTCTGACTCCCTGCTGTGGGAATCTTAAAGATTGAACTCCCTCTTGAGAAGACTGGTCTCCTGTGTGCACGAGCGACGTTGACGGCGGCGTTGACTCTCTGTTGTTGTCTTGAAAGCAGCTGCCTGTTTTTGTTTCCAAACAGAGGCTTTTTGTTTTGGGAGGAACAATTGAAGGAGCCACCAGGCTTAACAGACCTGCACTGAGGCAAAGAGCCGCAAAGTTTGGGTCGATCTGCACTAGCTAGATACAAGGTTTCCTATCTGTGTTTTGAGAATCAGAATCAGAATCAGAATCAAATTTATTGCCATGGTCTGAGCTGAGCTGCATAGTTGCCTGTTTCTTTAATTTCCGTCCCAAAAAGGTGAGTTAAAGCTCCGGAAGTGTCCAAGTGCGCCTGTCCCTGAACTTTCGCCAGCCGTTTAACCCAGTTATGGTCATGCCATGTGCTGTTATGTTGTATCTGTTGTATTATGTATCTGACAACTGTGGACGGGCACTTAAATTTCCAATGGGGCCATCACATGATCTACTGTGACTGTTGTGAAGGCCTTCCACGCCTACAGACAGAAGAGAAATAGTGTTGAATTTAACTCAAATTTTGTTACTTTAATAAGATAAAACAAGGCTAAAATAGTTACTATTCTACTTATGCCTTGACATCATATGCTTACAATACATTATCTGATTATTATACTATTTTATTTACACATTATTCAAATATCGGTCATAAATATTGGAAGTCATTTTTAGTGGTGAATATCTTGGTAACACAATGGATAAGACATTTAAATATTAGCTATAAAGGCATTGTTTTACATCTTTTCACCCCACTGTCTCTACTAGCTTTGCAGTAACTTTTGTAGTTTTGCAGATCAAAGGCTGCATGTGGCCCCTGGTCCACGCTTTGCACACCTCTGTCATGCTGGTACCAGGATTGAATTAAAATAATATCACAGCTTTGATCTTGAGCACAGACACAGAACCATTTTATTACTCCTGTCTATCCGTAGCGTTGGACTGAGCCACAGAGAGATCAATAACACAGAACAATTGCTCTAGTGAGGTGATGAACAACAACATTGTCTGTGTTTCACTCAGTGTTGCTTCCCAGACTGCAGCGCGGCGCACAGCTGTTTCATATTCAAGTGCAGCCAGCTGTCAGAAAGTGGTTATCTTCAGTGAAGATCCTCACATGGATCTGATCGACGGATGAGAGCTTTCCTGGTTCAGATCTTTGTCTGAGTTGTACTTGCTTCATCGTGAAAATCAAATAGAGGTGGGAATGAATTTGAGATGGAAAAGGAGTAGATGCTTTTGTCAAGTGAAAGTGGACAGTTGCGTTCCAAATATTGTGTGTTTTAGTCACATAGTTTTAGTTAAACACTATTTACTAATCTTAGTAGACACGGGTTGGCACAGACAATGAGGAAAGGAGGACTTTCAAGATCACTGAACAACATGGTGTCTTAAATATCTCACCATTAAAATGACTGCTTAAAGTGGTGATAGTGGTTACTATCACAGATAAATTTAAACAAGTATCCTCACCATGTTGACTGTGAATACAATGACTTTTCAAAGCTGTTTTGTTCCTGCAGGTGAGTACGCGAGTCGACACGGAGAGTGCCGCTTGTGCTACCTGACCTGTCAGGAGTGTTCAGGTCCTGAGGAAGAGGACTGCACCAGCTGCCCACCCACACGGTCAGACACACTTGCATGTGTTCCTCAAACTTCAGGCCTGTCCGGGGCAAAATGGTTGAAGCTCTTAGAACTCGGGATGCTCCGATCGATCGGTCACCAATCGCAGTCGGCCGGTGAAGGCTGATCACTACCTGTCCCTGCCGATCCCAACAACCGATCACGTGTGACAGCCGGAGCTCTGATGAAGCCCTGCTGGTTGTGACGCGTCCGCTCCTACCTACTCGCTGCTTAGTCAGCAGCAGCATGTCTGCTGTGGAGTTTCTTTCTGTCTGTCATTTAAAGTTTGCATCCTCCAGCACATACACAGGGAAATTCTATGCAGGGAAGCGCCATCAAATGAAACACGCCATTTAACGGAGCAGGGAGAGTTTTCCAGGCTCATGAAAGTGAGACCACTGGTTCCTCAGCAGCAGGCTGTTAGCGTGGCTAACGTTAAGCTAATTGCCCAAAAATAACTGTTAATTTCACCGAGCTAGATGACCAGCCTTTCTCAAGTGTTGTTTACATGGAGACAGAAACGACTGGATCCGTCGCCGTTTTGCAGTCAGGTGCAGCGTTCGTCAGCCACCTGAATCTGAAACTTTTAAAAATGTCCGGAATGGAAACTTTCATAAATGCAGTGCTCTCTGTCTCGCAGTCCTGCTACAAGCAGCCAATGTGTAAATATTTCATGGACATAGAGTCTCCAGAGATTCACCTAGCTGCACCGTCTCACATGGAATTAAATGTGTTTCAGTCGTCCTTTTGACAGATTAACTGTTGTATTCTGCAAGTTTTTTTTGCCTCCTTGAGGAGGTATATAAAAACGTGTCTGAATTAAAATGATTTAATGGTTCATTTTTACCACATCATGTACACAGAAGGTCTCATCATATTGATTACATATCAATTCATTGTCAATCCATGTGATCGGTATCGGTGAACGGCAGCAAAAACCCTGATCGGATCATCCCTAGTTAGAACAGCAATAAGTGTTTTCATTTGTTTATCATTGTGATTAAACTAAGGAAGTCAAAACTTTGTGGTTAAACTTGAAATAATATAGATTTATAACTTTTTTTTAGATTTTACTGACCAGAAGTAAATGGAATGTTCTTCATACATCATTGAATAAATGTATTTGTTTGGGAAGTTAAAAAGTGAAATGAAACAACAAAGTGCCTTTAGTTAGCCGCTGAACTTGTTCCTGCAGCTTCTTCTCAGATGGCAGCTGTGAGAGCCACTGTCAGCGAGGCTGGTACCCGATGGAGCGGCAGTGTCATCGCTGTCACCACACGTGCAGCGAGTGCACCAACGAAGGGCCGGACTCCTGCAGCAGCTGTGACACAGGTGCCAGATGAGTCTCCTGGCCTCCATCTTTTGATTTCACTTCTGAGTTTTCACACGTGGCCATGCCACCATCTTCACTTCCATTTCCTGACAGGGACGTGTTTCCTCCTGCTTCAAAAGTGTGAACGTATATATTCATCGCTCCACTTCCTTCCCCATTAAAATCCGCACATTATTACCTGTGATCTGACACCAGGTCGTCGGCTGCTGCCGTTTCAAACCCATTTATCGCACCGTGACTGGAATAGAAGTGGAATCGTGCTTTTTCATAAATTCACATGGATCAGGTCGAGGCTCATTTAAGCCCGACTCCCCCAATCAATCCAGTCAAGGTAAATTAATCAAATTAAAGCGGCGAGGCAGCCAGCGCCCGCAGATAGATCTGTCTTAAAGTGGAAATCACTCACTTATTGGCTGCGTCCTCGCCAGGAGGTCGCCGCACATCAGTCACTGCAAACTTTTTTACGAGTTCACTGCAGGAGTGGGCAAAGTTTCGGGGACTTGGAGGGAACTTGGAGGCGAAGGTGCGTTGTTGTGATTCATTTTTGTCATTCATCAGTTGCTAGAAAGAAGTGTCGTGGATCTGCTCCGAGGCCTGTTCCTGGTGGCACTATGGCTTATATCAGCCACCATGGTTACATGACGGTCCAGAAAGCCGAATTATTGCTGTACTCGATCTTTTAAAATGCATATAAATAACTAGTTTCTCTTCGACAGACTACACTACCTGGATAATGCAGTAAATGGCTAGACTCAACCTGCAGGTAGCTCTTACGCTCGACTATGATCTGGTGATTTGCAACGGTAGTAAACAGTCTGAACAGTCAATTCCTCAGGAGGAAGTGATGTAAAACTGTATATACATTGGGACTCACACACTCACTGATCTGAAGCGTGACTGTTGTGTGAATATTTGACAGTGATATTAAAACCAGATCAGACTGTGGTTCTGATTTTTTCTCTCTTAGTTGTTTATCAAGCTTCAACAAGTGAAAGTTAGTGAAGCGTTTCACGTTGTTATGATCTTGACTAACTAATGTTCAAGTGTCATGTATGTCGAGCATTATTTTTTTTAATAACATTATTTATTCGAACGACATCATACAATACAGACACACTTTCACATAATTTCTTCCACTTTTATCAACAAAAACAAAATTTCTAACCCCATTCCTTGCTCCTTTCTGTCTTCGACAGACATCCTTCAAAATGTGAATCATGTGTTAAGCAACAACAAAACTGACAAAAGTACCAGCGAGAGAATGTAGAGGCAAACCAAACAAAGTGAGCAAAAATAAATCTATGAATTGAGATGTCAAGCATTATTTAAGCAGCGTGAAGTCATTTGAATTCATGAGAGCAGAGTCAACACAAGTCGCTCCAGACCACTCTCAGATGTAGCCAGTCCATAGTCTGTGATTTGGTACTTAAATACTGCAAAGTATATGGTGTTTCAGAATACACACAAATGAAAAGTGATCAGCCCATTGACGTCACACATGGATTTTAGCCTTTATTTAACCAGTATAAAACACAAAAACACTGTGATTCGAGACCGATTCCAATGATGAAGACAAAGTACACCCTGCTTCATCCTCAGGCAATAAGAAGTGTCACCATGAGTCAAAGTGATGTTATCAAACATGTCTTGCTCGTAGTTAAAAAGGAGACGTCTGGAATTTTACCGAGGTTTGTCATTTTTGCCGTAACAGTTACATTCCTATCAGTGAGTCCGGTATTGCTGTCTGAGAATGCTCTATCTTCACCATGTCTGACCTGTCTGTCTGTCACACGCTCCCTCACTTGTGAACAAAAAGTAATACTTGAACTCCTTGACTTGGAAAAGGAACCCATTCCCAACCTGCAGAGGGAATTCCAAGCTTATCTGACTGTGATCCATGGTCTCCAGGAGCTGATCCTCCTCCTGACACGCTTGGTTGCCAATTCAAGGACTGTCTGAATTATTCTAGAAAACATTTACCCAAATTTGACATGTATCTTTTGTTCCCAACTGAAGTATGAAAAACAGCTATTTTCTTAAGTCTGAAATGCACAACCCTGTAGAAGAAAGCCAGACGTTATTAGAGTCTCCAGCTGAGCAAATATCCACCTGAAGGAGACTGTAATAACCGTGTTTATCACTGCGCCACAGACTGTATTATGGCTGTCAGAGCCAATGTATTTACACCAGGGAGATTCGGCACGGTCCATACACACCTGCCTAAACACACACATGCTCAGAGACACCAGGCAGTCAGCTCTGAGATTAACAGCAGATTTCCTCTGCACTTACACTCACAAACACCGCCGCTCCACTCTCACTTGTGGCTGGCGACTTTGTCAGACTGTTTGCAAATGTGGTCGGGTTTAATTGCAGGTCTGTCTGAGACTCGTTGAGACATAACAATAATAGCACCATGAGACCCTCCATCTGTCTCCATGCATGCCTTTTCTCTATCATAACAATCCAGACCGCCTCTCTTATCTTCGCCCGTCAGCACTCGCACACACACGGAGTCCAGCTGATCTTCACACCTCCGTGATCTTTCAACACCACAATGAAAGAGCTGCTGACAGAAGTGAAAGGAATCGAGACCTGACAAACGTGGTCATTCTGCTTCTTTCTTGCAGACAAGTTTGGAGCGTCCAGGTATCTGTTCCAGAGTCAGTGCCTGGAGGTGTGTCCCGATGGGCACTTCCACTCTGCGCAGCACGTCTGTGAGTCCTGCCCAGCCGACTGCCTGGTCTGCTCGTCGGCAGCCGTCTGCCAGCACTGCAGCTCGGGCTTCAGACTCCGAGATGGTCGCTGTTCTCCGCTGGTCTGCAGCTCAGGTGGGCCTCATTCAGACTCCACACGGGATCAGGGTGAGCCAGCGGCAGAGCCTCTGTGCTTCTCCTGTTATCATTACAACATGAATTTATTTCACACCATGACCTTGTCTTCAGTTTTCCAAGGGCACTGCATTGGGTGAAATGCTATGAGACCAGTCACAGATCAGTCCAAGATTTAGCCCAAACACAAACAGAGTGTACAAACTTCACACAGAAAGAACCCCAGTATGGCCCCTACTGTTGGTGCCTTCTTCTTGCATTGAAGCTGCACCACTCACCACTGAACCACCCAACTGCAATGAACACTGGAGGCATGGCTCATTACATGTGTTTATTTATGTGAAGAATCATTAAATAAAATGTATATGAAACAAAATGATGTATGATTAAAATCTACATATTTTATGCATATAATGTTATGGCATAATTACACTATTACACTATTTCATAATATCTAAGAAGTTACGTTTAAGATGACGTTTAAGATCACATTAGTCACAGTATATAATGTGACTCCTCGACATCCTACTTGCTTTCTGACCCCCTCACCTTCCTGAACATTCAGGTCCATCTATGTGTCTCTTCATTCCTCCTCATTCGCTCACAGCTTCCTCTCAAAACTCACCTCTTGTGATGGACCCTCTTTGTCTTCCACTCTTGCTTTATCCAACCTGGAAGTTGAGCTTCAGTACCTTGACAGAAAATACAAACATCAATGTAACTCCCTGTGTGTCTAACTGCAGAGGTGGTGTGGTTTCTAACCATTTCATACTTTCAAATGTCTAAAGCACGACTTTGTTCGACCCGAAAACCACAAATATTTTCCACTCCGGCTCACTGGTATCTGCCAGACCTCCTGCAGAACAACGGCGGCCACAAAATAACTAGTCTGCGTGACTGATCAATCAGTCTATCACCGAAATGTTCTGACTGCCAGTTGATTGATTGCACGGTGCGGCTCCAGTCATCGCCTCATCTCATAATAATAGTGATTCACTTGGCATTTCTCTCTCACATTACTTTAAAAAGAAAAAAAGAAAGCGTTCACCATCCTCGAACGCATGAGAGCGTCATAACATAAACCTCTGAATCCCCTCTGTCCTGTCTGGCCTGCTCTCACCAGGGGAGGTTGCCAATGTGGAGCATGAGGACTGCGTCCCCTGTGAGGAAGGCTGCCAGCAGTGCCAGCGCAGTGAGTGCTCACCGCCGCCCACCTCTCCTTTCCCACTTGAATTAAACCAACAAATATTTGAGTCGGTTAAAGCTTTGCCCCGGGGCAGTTTCAGGTTTGTCTCCAATCTCAGAGACATTCAAGAGTCATACATTTCAACAACAAAATATTGTTTATTTTGCATCAGTTTGACAATAGCACCATAAATCACGATGGTGGCTATATTCAAGTTTTTCTATCGCCGTATTTAAACTAAAGCTCTTTTAATCTCTTGAAAATATCTGTATAAGAATTTCACTTTTATAAGAATTTCAAACCTGGTCATTGTGTAGCAATAAACATCCCTGAACTAAAGCAAACAGATGCTTTTGTTTGCTTTTGTTCAGGGATTCCTCCATGTTTGTTGTTGTTGTTATCGTCCTAGCTGCCACGTGGTTTTACTACTTTTACATCAACTTTAGTTTTTTTTTTAATTCAGAGCAGGATGTGTCAGATGAAGTGTGAGATGTAGTCAGATGCTGATTTTTAAGCCTGAATTTCAGTAACCATTAGCGGCTATCGTGTCGCTACAAGAATGCAGGGACACTTTTAACACCCCCCATAACATTCTTCAAAATTGTCCAAAGTGCTGTTGTGGTGAAGACGGAAGCCTATTATGTCATTATGCTCTCGGGGTGGGTGCAATTCCTCGTCTACACTCTCTCAGCCCCACTGCTCGCCGCCCACCTGCTCTTTCACTCATCGTCACGTCTGCCAGTGGATCCGGGGAAGTATGCAGAAGTTGTTTTGTTTGTGTGTGTTTTCATGTCCCTCTCCGGAGCACACATCTCGACACATGAAATATCCTGCAGCGGATGTGTGAAGCTTAAGCGCCACTGGCCACCTCCTCCATAATGTCCGCTCTCAATGGCCCACACTCCTCGTACAAGTCCCAGAGTGCACTGCAACACTCTTAAGTGCTTGTAGCATTTGTAAATCAATTGAAAAACAAAACAAAAAAAACTTAAAGCATCAACTCATAAAGGCAGCCCAGTGTAATCTAAGATCACCGCAGTTGAATTTCTTTAAAAAAAATTGCCACTGATAAAGGTGACATTTTTTCCAAAGTCTACAATACTGAGCCCCAGAATTCAGTGAGCTTTAAATTACATGACATTACATGTCCTGTACTTGTCCCACAGTGGGGAATTTCAATGTCACAGCAGCCAATGATAAGAAAGACACAAAAAATAAAAAATAAAAAAACATCAAAGATGTCCACCAAGCATCAGCACACAAAAAACTCAAAAAATGCAACAACAAAAACTGTGAAATCTCAAGCTATAAAACAACAGAAGACAAACAAATAAATAAATACCCTTAATAGATAAACAAATATTGTACATTATTGGTAGACTGATCCTGCGCACAGCCCTATGACACTTTAAAAATCAGTTGCATATCAATGTTGTAACAGAAACTATTCTAGAGTTTAAATATGAACTGTGCATCTAATCCTGTAATTAAAAAAAGAAACCTTCATAATACATGAAGATATTTCAATAAAGCTTCCAGGGTTGGTTTGAAAGGAGCTACAGTAACTTCGAAGTGATTTGATTCTGGTCGTGTTCTGTAGGACTCCAACCTTTCTATAGAGCTCACTAGTCCTTTCAGGTCACGTGACCACCACCATTGAATAACTATAATAAATGTGTTCTTGGTGACTAAATAATGTGTATTTACCAATGAACAGATGGTTTGATTCATTCTTCATTGTCCTGCTGGGACGGTGCGTGCTGATGGAGCTCCTGAACGCTACTGCCACCTGTAGTCCGATTGTGCACATTGCACTCGAAATATATTTCACCCAAATAATGTAGATAAAAGAGATGTTGGGCAGTAACATCAAGTGACAGATTGGGTGAAAATAAGTGGCCTGGCTGAGGGTAGACAACTGTACCACGGTTTATCATTTTACCATCCCTTGTACAACTCTTGGTCTTAACAGTGTGGAGGAGTGTATCTGCGGACCACCATGAACTGCCTCGTGGTTTGTCTGATAGACGCAGAGGTCCTGGGTTCCACTGCCATGTGCAACAAGACTCTTATCAGGGGTCACCAAACTGGCACCCACTGCGGCCCTTTCTACAACTGTTTGGTGACCCCTGCTTTACGTCCTAAACCTTAGTCACCTCACCCTATCAAAGTGAGGGTGGGACAAACAGCTGGCAAACCGATGACGTCCCTCTAGTGTTGTGAGAGAGGCCCCCCCAGTTTTGCTAAACACACACGTTCTCTGGTAGCATAAGAACCTGCCGGATGGAGTCCCTGGAGCTGCCCTCCCACAGTGAGGCCCAGACAAGGATGTCAACAATCCTGAACACCTGCAACGGACATTACTCACGGTGCTGGCTAGTTGCTTGATATTATTGATGTTGACTGCCCGGCCTTTTTCTGGACGCAGTAATAGATGTAAACAGAAGTACTTGGAGAGTGTGTCGATTTTAGAAGGGCCACAAAACGTCCCCCGCGGTGAAGTGCTGGTGTGTCGTGTGTCAAGTAAAAGTCTAAACATTCCACAAGTGCGTACCTGAGGATGAGCGTGTGCCAACTTTGGTGCAGACTCTTAATACCAAGGCAGGCACTAGCTTCTCTCTCCTGAACAGACGCAGCCTGGAGGCATGAGTTCGGCCTCTCTCTTGTTGCCTTCGTCTCTCTGCTTCGATGAGCAATCGCTTCCACAGGTAGAGACTTGTCCCCCGCCGGAGCAGGAGCCAGTGCTGCAGCTGGAGGGAGACAGATGGAGGAATGAGGTGTGGGGGCCGATGTTCCTGCAGAGGTTATTGTCCTGCTGGCCAAACTGGTTATTTCGTTTCCGGCTGACTTCCCTTTTCTCATAAGACCCCCGCCTCCCCCTCCTTGGATGCTTCATAGTTGTCCACTTGAGAGTGGAATGGTGGCTGACGGTGACTAGCAGGGAAGGTGGCGTGACTTTTCCAGATGTTTGTTTACGAGACTCAGCCTGCGATCTGCTGACTGTGGCAATCGTTATTAAACTGAACTAAGAAAGGACTGAAGGCCAAGGACTGTCTCCTTATAAGAGCGCTGTACAGTGTGAAATCTTTCGCGTGATGAGAGTGCCACCTGCTGGTCAACTGAGGCAGTGCAACGCTGCAAAAAAGGGGGGGAAACAATGCAAATGTTCTTTGTTTTATGGTGGTGCTAAACTAAAGGTCACCCAGAGTGTATGAAATAACAAATGTTCCTTTTCATTCATAGATGATGAGGAGCAAGTCACTCACTGCCTGAAATGTGAAGATGGTTTCTACCAGTGAGTCAGATTTCTCATCCAGTTTGAGCTCAGCCCCTGCGGCGTTGTAACGTCCCGTCCAACTGGCAGGTTGGGAGGTGACTGTCATCACTCCTGCCCGGACCGAACCTACGACGACAATCGGCAGATGGTTTGTGCTCCATGTGAAGACAAGAAGTGTGAAGTGTGTGACCAGTCCCAGTGCTACTGGTGTGAATCAGGATTCTACGTCTCCGGTACCAAGTGATTTTAAATCTTCATTTTAAAATCCCAAAAGCTATTTGGTGAAACTGAGGAAGAATTGTGTTTGTGTCCAGATGGGGAGTGCGTGGATCACTGTCAGGAGGGATTCTATGTGGACCAGTCGAATCAAGAATGTGAGCCGTGTCACCGGAACTGTCGGAGCTGTGGGGGACCCGGGTATGACGACTGTGACTCCTGCGAGGACACGTTCACACTCAAGAATGGGGAGTGTTTGACCAACCCTCAGATGGACTCCTGTCCCGAGAAACACTTCAGAAATGGTACGCATAGTCACTCTCCAACTTAACATCACTCCTGGATGGAGCCACCCATCTCACCTCTGTCTTCCTCCTCTCCGAATCCCAGATACCTCCCTCTCCAGCATCTCCACATGAGCTGTTCCTCTTTTGTATCTTCTTCTACAATACACAGCCTTTTCTTATTTTAAACTGACATCCAATATTTTTTCTTTGTCTCCAGATGAAGGGGACTGTGAGATGTGTCACTCTTCATGCCAAATGTGCTCAGCAGCTGGGAAGACCGACTGCATCACCTGTTCACAAGGTAGGACATTTTGAAAACCATTGACTTCTGTGGCCCATTAAGTCAGTGGGAGTTTTCATTTTATTGATTTGTATTCTGACACTCTGCTGTCACATTAAACCGTGGCATCATTTATCTTATATATACATACACACACACACACATATATATATATATATATATATATATATATATATATATATATATATATACATGTTTCAATATTTGACACCAGATTGATTGGTTATGACATCGCATTGTATAATGTGGTCAAGTGGAGCGCTGAAAAATACACTATTAATCTGCATTATTTGGATCAATTCATCATTTTTAGTTAGTCACTCTATTTGGTATTTGAATTAAATCTCATGACTTTGAAGGCACATATATATATATATATATAAATGTATATATATATATATATATATATATATATATATATATATATATATATATATATATATATATATATATATATATATATAGTTAGTGTCATTATTTGTTCACATATGTACACACACACACTTGTATTTTTATCCTTGTCATTGTAAGGTTTCCATAACCCTTTCCCCAGCCTCTCCCCCTAAACCTAACCATGCAAAACAACAAATGGCTAACCTCAACCAGGACTCTGAACCAAACTGAAACCCAATCATAATGACCCAACTATTTGGAAGTCTTCCTCCTCAAATTGAGGCTTAACCTTGTGGGGTCCGGCCAACTGTCCCCTCCAAGTCATACGGTCCTCACAAGGGTAGTGTTTTGTCATGAACAGGTAGTAGGATAAACAAGCCCACGTCACACACACTAAATGACTCAAGGAGAAGTAAGCAGTAATTATTATTAGATTATAATATAGTAATAATAATGACTCTGTAATATATCATAATGACACTCATATTATTATGACTGTTGCTGTTATTGTATAACCTAGTTTTATGTATGCGTGTAATAGTCATGCATCATTATTAAGGCACTGTATTTAATCGCCATTATTTTCTTTCTCACTGCCTCATGTTCATGTTCTGGGTTCCATTCTCTCCAGCACCACTGCTGGTGATTCTGTTGCCCACCTAGTTCAGGAGATGAGGTGTGAGGTAATGATCCGGTTCCCTAGTTTGGTAGGAACGCGGGGACAAAAGAGGAACAGTGGCCAACATGACGTTCTGCCTTTCAACACTGTCTGCCAGCCACTCCTTTGTTTCCTCCCCGGCAGGTCTTTACCTGACGGCTCGACAGACCTGCACTGCTCGCTGTCCCTCCGGGACTTTTGCTGACGCGGCGTGGGGCCACTGCAGCGACTGCTCTGAAGGCTGCGTCATGTGTCAAGACCTCCGCAAGTGCCAGCGCTGTCGGACTGGACTCTCCCTGCAGGACGGGGAGTGTGTGACGGAGTGCAAGAGGTGCTGCCTCCCGCTATTTGGGATGACCGCTCGCTCTGAGCTTTGCTTCTGATCTCCAGAGGGTTTTCACAGGCTGGTGTGTGCCAGCCTTGCGCTCCAGGATGCTCCTCCTGCCAAGAGAGCGCCACCCGCTGTCTGAGCTGCGACAAGAACAAGCTCCTGCTGGAGTTCTCCTGCACTGCTCACTGTCCTGAGGGATACTTTGGCCAAGAGCAGAAGTGTGTCCGCTGCCCACCTCACTGTAAAGAGTGCAATCAAGACAGACTCTGTCAAAGTGCGTTAGTTTAGACTGAAATATTGTGGTGATACTACACTCAGCAACCTGTTTATCATCTCAGATATACAGAGATTTGTTTGTTTACGAAGCCATGTTGCATGTCTCTTTCCAGAGTGCACTGATTTCTTCTTCCTCCATGAAGACAAGTGTGTGGACAACTGTCCACTCGGCTTCTTTGCCACTGACAAACAGCAGCAGTGTGTGAGTTGCCATGCCAATTGTGCCTCCTGTGATGGACCAGACAGCGATGACTGCATCACGTGCAGTAACCCAAAAGCCGTCCGCTACAACGGAGATTGTCTGCCTCGGTGTCCGACCCGGACTTACTACGACGGCTCAACCAAGGAGTGCAGAGGTGAGCTGCGCCACGGTGGTTCATGTGCCGTGTAACTCAAGATCAGACCAACACATAGTCATCTAGACAAGGGGTGGGCAACTGAATCTCCTCTAGAGCCACAGTGTGAACTGGGACTGTTGTGAGGGCCCATCAGGCCAGGAGAAGGACGGCGACGACAACAAACCATGATGGTTTGAAAAAAACATCAAAATATACGCTGAAGTAACAAGGAAAAGTATGGACCTAAGCAGATGCACTGGAAGTGAGGATGTTAAGAGTAAATATGACTTGAAACCTGTAAAAATCTCTATAAATCATAATAGAACTATGGAGCAAACTAAGAAAGGTTATGAAATGAAAAAGAAACAAAAGAAGAATTTCTTTAGTCCTATATTCCCAGCTGAACTACAGAATAAATACAGGACAAAGAAACTATGAGAAAAATCAGCTTTAGTCTGACCTCATGAGGGCCACAAAAATACCGGTAAAGGGCCATATATGGCCCTCGTGCCATACTTTGCCCAGGTCTGATCTAGACCCACAGTTCTTTTGAAGCTTCGTCACTCCCCCTGATGCAGAAGGAGCTCTCGTGCTCCACTGTGGACAAGTTTCAGACACATTGTTGCCACCTGCTGTCCCATTCGCTTCACTGCGATCAGCAACATTTCAAATGCTGCAAAACTACAAAAGACACTACTCTTGCAAAATCATTCATTACTGTTTGAATTGAGGCTTTAACTCATGACTTCCTCTTAGGTCTTAAAGTCTTTTTTCACTCATCACCCCATCTGTTTTTCTTCCCACAGACCTTAATAGCCATACTGAAATGTTAAATAAAATCCGATTTTTTTTCATAATTAAAGTTTATTTATATGTCTCTTGTCCCTCCAAATTATTAAATGAAATATATTGAATAAAGTCCCTGTTGATCATATTCACGTTTATTTAAGTTATTCACTACTTCCAATATTAATACAGAGAATCTGCATATGAACCCTCTAAAATGAAATAATAATATATAATAAAATAACATATTTTAATCATGTAATGCTGGAATTAAACTTTGTCCATTTTTTCCGTGTTTTGTAGTATTTTAGTAACAAATTCAAAAATAAAATAATTATAAAAATTGAAATATTCAATAAAATAATTAAAAGATAAATTGAGAAAGATAAGATATTGGATTAAAAATAAATTACAGTATGACTTGTCAGAGGTCTGTGCTCTCTCTCGAGTGTCTTTCTAGTTATTTAACTCACCGACTGGATTTGCGTCTCCTCAGATTGTGCCAGGTCGTGTCTCACCTGCTCCGGACACGAGCCCTCGTCCTGCTTAACATGTGACCCGGACAGAAGAAGGGATAGGAGCGGACACTGCGTGTGGTTAAGCGACTGTGCTCTGACATCGTATCTGGACCAGAACGGGAAGTGTAAGAGCTGCCACAGCGCTTGCCACCGCTGCACCGGTCCCGGCAAAGACCACTGCCTCAGCTGCAACGCTCCCCACTTCCTCCTCAGTGAGTCCCTCTGTGTTGCTAAATGACGGTCTGAAGAAAGATCAGTGAAGCTTAAACGTAATGGTCTTTATTGATGTGACGTGTTCGGGTATTACAGGTATATACTTTAATACTATTAAAGTATTTCACTTTAATGTCAGCTAGCTCCACGAGATTACAGCTAATGTGGGCCGTATAAAATGACTCGATGGACCGGATCTAGCCCCCGGGCATTGAGTTTGACACCAGGTTTTAAGCGTTCCAACACGTGTTTATGTCTCTCAGACGGCACGTGTGTGGCGCAGTGTCCGCTGGGTTACTATGCCGAGGTCAAGGACGAGCGAGTGTGTGAGCGCTGTCACTCCAGCTGTCGGACCTGCTCGGGCCGCCACAGCGTCCAGTGTCTGGACTGTAAAGCGGGCTCCTTCAGGCTGGGGAGCGGCTGTGTGGACGACTGCCCCAAAAGGTGAGACGCAGCAAGTCCTTCTCTCTTCCTCTACCGTTGAATACGTTTCTCTCTCAGCCACTTTGGGAACACCAGCACGATGATCTGTGAGAACTGCGACCCCTCCTGCACCCGGTGCTCCGGTCGGGGGAACAAGAGGTGTCTGAGCTGCCGGGACGGCTACCTCTACTTCAGGCAGCAGGGCCAGTGCTTGAAGAGCTGTCCGCAGGGTTACTACACTCACAGGATCTACGGAACCTGCAACAAGTGTCACCCCACCTGCAAGACCTGCTCCGGTACCGAACCCGTGTGAGCGCGTACCTCCTTCCTCCTACATGTTCTCTTGACGTTTTCGCTCCGTCCAGGCGAGGGGGCCCTCTCCTGCCTCAGCTGTTACCCAGGCTACACACAGATTGGAACAAACATTTGTGAATCTGTGTGTTTCGTGGGCTTCTACGCTGCCTCTCAGGTGTGTTGCAGTCAGGCCAATGAAAGACAAGCTTCTGATCTGTTGTGATACACAGTGGCTTTCCTTCACAGAAAACAGAGTCTGGTGAACCCAAGTGTCAGGCCTGCGACGCCTCCTGCTTGGAGTGTCGGGGCCCCGGCATCTGGAACTGCACCCAGTGCCGCGCTTCCAAGGTCCTGGCTGATGACGGCCGGTGTTTGACCTGCTGCGGCGACGACGAGCTCCACAACAAGGAAATGATTTCCAGAGAGTGCTGTGTCTGTCAGGCCTCGGCAGGTAGCTACCGACATGTTACTCAGGTTTGTTTGCCAATAATCTCTCACATGTCTCCCCCCAGTCGACTGCGTCCTCGGAGCAAACTTTGTGATCGGGAGCTACGACGAGTTGGAGCCAGGAAGTGGCAAACCCCAACTCTACGTCACCATCTTGGTTCTGCTGGTTCTGTTGGTGGGCGCCGCACTGTTCGTCTTCCTCCAGGTTCGCTCCAAGTACCTCTCCCTCATCCCTCTGACCAGTGGCTACAAGAAGCTGGTAACACACGGACCTGTGGCCGTGCAGCAGCACGCCTCCCCCTACGGCGAGTACAGTGATCCCATCATAGACCGCGACGACGACGACGATGAAGAGGACGAAATAGTGTACATGGGACAAGACGGGACGGTGTATCGGAAAAACAAGTACGGGATGTTAGAGGACGACGAGATGGAGATGGAGTACGATGACGAAAGCGTCTCGTACCGATGAAGGAAGAGCTCTGCTGCATAACTGGACTGTGTTTGAGATGTTTGCGTCCATTCAAATGATACTTCATGATGATCTGAAAAAGAAATGTAATGTTGCATTTAATGGTTGAGGTGATGTAAAATGTTGATCCCAATAAACCTACAGATATTTATTAAAAATCAGCGTCATTATTGGGCTGATGACATCCTCAATGTGCAGCTACATCTGTAACTGAGTGGTGTTTTTATTACGTTCACACTGTTCTGTGTTTTACGTTTCCTTGTTCCTGATTTTTTTCCCTTGAATTTATTTACATTTGTTCTTGAAAATATTTTTTTCTTTTAATTTTGTTCTATTCTAATTGTTATTCATTTTTAACTGAATTATGCATTCATAATTTTAATTTTCTAACATTTGTAATCTAAATATTTTTTAACACAAAACCACATTTTCTCTAATTTTTTGTGCTAGTCATGACTACATTAATGCTTTCTATTTTCTTGTTAATTATTAATTTATTTGGTCCTTCTTTTCCTCATTCTAATCGCACATTTTCATATTTTTAGCTTCTTTTTGAGTTTCACAATGATGCCCTTTTTTAGGTAGTTACTGTTCCTTTTCATTTGCGAGTGAAGGTGTATTCATTTGATTTTATTGTTTGCTTTTTATTGTCAAATTTCTATTTAATTGTATGTTAAATTAAAAATGTCAATGGTCAACTTCATGTCTTTGACAACACTTTATTTCCAGTCAACGTTTTCTTCCCTGCCAAAAAAAACATATTCCTCCATAATATCTGACTTTTTACATTTTTTTTTTAATTTAACTTTTTTTGCAATGGATGTTCTCCTTCCCTACATTCAACTTTTTTATTCTTTTTTTTAAACCGTCTAATATAGCAAGGTATATTGCTTTTGTCCTTCTATGTCCAACTTCTGTTTGCTTGTGGTCAGCTTTGAAGGAAGAAAACCCTTACTATAATGCCTTGCAGCCTTTTTACAGCTTTTGTTTTTCTTTTAGGATAAAAACGACACATGTCACGCCGGACATACTTTCTTTCCGCCTATTTTACTGGTCATAGTAATAATAATAATAGTAATAATAATAGAATAACTGAGTAATAAAGGGTATTGACGCTCTGAATGATGAACTTCGAGCAACCATCTTAAAACTTGACAAACAAATGCGACTCTATTTCTGGGAGTGATGATCAAGACAGCTTGCACTCACGGTTATTATGATTATCTCCAGATCTGTAAATAATCCGACTACGATGGTCTCTTGTGGCCTGGGGCCCTGGTTCGGTGAATAAATCACAAGGAAATCGGATCATTTATGGTTAGCCGAACGACGCATGTGACCTCCAGAGTGAACAGACGCCGATACAAACTCAGAAGAGAGTGAGATCTTATGAGGCGTTAAATATGGAATTTCTATATGTGTGTGTGTGTGTGTGTGTGTGTGTGTGTGTGAAGTTGAGGAGTTAATGGCAAATGAATCTCACAGTTTGTATCTGTTCTAAATGTATCTTAAAGGAAGATTCTAACAAGACCAGAGTGGCCAGTAATGCTTCCCTCATGCAAACATTGGTTTACTCCAACAACCCAACATAGCATATACTGTCGAGAACATTCTTTATAATAACCTCAGATGCTCTGAAAAGGTACAAAAACATGCTAAAAGCATAAAATTCTAAATCTTCCTTTACGTATGATAAATATCAGATACAGATTAATCGTGAGTTAACTCATCTTAAGTGCGATTAATTGAGATGAAATCTTTTTATCTATGGACAGCCCTAATATATAAAAGTAACATCTGACTCAAGACCAGGATCGGTTCTGACCAACCGGTCGTAAGTCAAATTGGACGTAAGTCGAAATAGTTGATGCGAGGGTTACGTACTACTGCAGTGGTAGATGGCTGTGTGAGAGTGAGATGCTGGGATACTGTGCTGCTGTAACTGTTGTACGCGATGCCGGGCTGCCGTGCCAGACATTGAATAAAAAAAAATAAGCATCTGCTGGCCGTGGTCGTAAGTATGGGTGGATGTAAGTCGAGCAGGCCGTAAGTCGGATGTTACTTGGATAGCAAACATGCAAAATCTCAAGTACATTTCCATCTTTTTTTCCCATTAATTCTTCCGTGAGATTTTTTTTTAGGTTTTTGAAGCCGTGAACTATTATTTCTCTTTTGTCCTTGACAAGTCTGAACCTTTCAGCCAGGGGCGGGGGCTGGTTCTCACAGGCTGCACCTGCAGAGATCGGCGACAAGACAGACGGTGTGGAGTTAGGAAAACATAGCTCCATGAGACAGCCCGTAGACTCAACAGTCCTCAGCCCTCGGATTAGGTTCCCTGTGTGAGAATGTGTTCTGGTTATGAGATTCTTGTGAATATGTTTTCAAAAAAGTCCTCTCATCCAGAACAAGCAGATGGTGAGATGAGGGAGATGGTGGAGGAGTGGATGGTGACGCTGAGAACATCAATTCCCACCACTCTCAAATCTATGAACAGTTATCTCAAGGCCACATGGCAGTTTATTTTAACAGTCTAACAGGAAAGATAGACGTGAAATAGATGAGGAAATCCTGGATCTGGAAACCCTCTGGTTACACGTGCCTTGTTACATCAACATCATCAGAGTTTGGTGCTGAACAAATGAAGCAAGAGCTCATCAGGTCACATGATTTATTCGGTCACGATACATAAAAGGAAACATTGAACATGGATTGGACATAATGGTCCCTGTGTTGAGAGGAACTGACAATGTGTGTCGACAAGTGAAGCAGAATATCCATTTGACTTCAATAAGTGCTCGAGGTACAACTTTATTTAATATACAACAGCAGCACTAGACTCTTCTTTGTCTACACAAACCATATAATCTTCGATGCTATGTTCACTACATTACAGATCGGAGGGAAGGAGCACTTGAGCTTGTCCTCCTCAGCTTGACTCACTGAGGCGCTAGGATTGTTGGGTGGTCAACACAAGCATCGCAGCTAAGCCACTGCTGAACTGAGGTTCTGCAGACACACTGATGTAACAAGTCCAGCAGATATGACTTCCTTGTGTGGGACAAACCACTCAACCAGGCAAAATCAAACAAAAACATCCAGCAGCTGAGGGCAGTTCCAAAACCAAGATGCAGTTTCAACTCTTGCATTTAGCCACCTTTTGCATAAAATCTCTGTTTGTATTTGGACTTGAGAAGTAACTCGTCCAGGTTTCTCCAGAAGGATGACTTAAATAAATAAATAAATAAATCACTCAGGTGAATCGCTGGGAAACGTCCACATAGAACCTAGAAATTGAGGACTCTTTCTCATCAATTTAGAAACAAAGGGGATTTCAACCTGGTTATTTAAGCTTCATGTTTTCTGATCACAGGAGGCTTTGGTCACTTTCTCCAAAGCAAATGCCACACAAGTCAGTTATTTGTGCTGTACTATAATGAAAAAGAGGCAAATATACAAAATAAAAAAGGGCTACAGTGGTTGGTAAATGTGCCTGCAGGTTGCTATGGCAACAGCTGACACGCTTCAAACGCACAATAATGGGACATGTCGAAGCCTCTGAGAGGAAATGCAAATGCCCTGCGCGACTTCTGTGTGTTGTAGTCACGGGCAGCCGTCAGTGGCCGTTCAGGATGGTGTGTGACGTGGACTCGGCGGTGCCGTTGAGATCTGAGCCGGCGCTGGAGGCACTGGTGAAGAAGTTGTCGGATCTCAGTTTGAGGTGCTCGGGCTGCTCCAGCTTGACCTTGGCCTCCTCGATGTCGCTGTTGATGGCAGCGATCAAGGCTTCTGTGGCAACACACAGGGAGATCAACAGTCAAAAAAAAACACAGGAAAGAGTCACAGGAAAAATAAAAGCTTCCTCACCAAGCGAGTCGAAGCTCCTCTCTGGACGGATGTAGCCCACCATCACCACGCTGAGGATCTCGCCGTAAAAGTCCTCCTTGAATGTGTGAATCACATGAGTCTCCTGCAAAACAAAAAAAAAAAGAAATGAAGCTCCACCAGTTGAAACTGCCCCCTTCACCTATCGCAACCGGTAACACCTGCACATGGCGTACACCCAGGAGCTCTGTGAATACCATCTGAAAAACAGCTTCCACCACTGAGACTGGTTGATGATGATCGAACTCATACAAAAAACGGTTGTATGAGTTACTGCCGCAGACTGTGACTGATGTATATACAGTGTATATTTGGAGCAAGCTCAGTTTAAGAAGGACGGCCAACACCCTGGGGGAAGGGAGCATGTGAGACTGTGGCTGGGAGGATATTTGCAAACACTAACAGCGTGAACACGGGAGTTTCCGCTGTTAATGTGACATCCGTACACCGAGGCTAAATGTGAGACCACACTAACTGCTCTGGCACCTCATTTTCCTCGGATATTGTGCGTTTCATTCATCAAGTTTTAGGATCAGATTACCAAGGGAATTTGGGAGGGTCACAGTCTTTCACCAAGCTTGTGACGAGATGCATCTCACAGCGAGTTGAGTTTGTGGCTCTCAGAGCAGAGATCTCCACATCCGAGGTCAATGTTTCAGCAGGTGCAGAATCTATTTTTAATCCACTGAGGCATGAAAACTTTAACCTGAAGACAATTGTGATGCCTAACTCAAGGTTTGTTGCAGAGTGTAGCGGAGCATAGTGGACGATAAAACTAGTTCCATGGATCAGACGCTACCGTTCTTTATGTTTAGCATCTCAGCACTCAACTCCACGGTATAATGCCTTGCAACAAACAGCTGGAACTGACCATGGACTTCTTGGTGTTCTTGTAGTAAGGGTTCCAGCCGATGCTCATCACCATTTTGTAGACGTCGCCATTCCCCACACAGGCCCAGCCGTAGTAGATCCCGGTGCTGATATCGCCGGGGAGGTGGTCCACCACTGAGTCAGGGAAGTTGGCTGAAGGGCAGGACATTTCACTTTTAACCCTTTTATTCACATTTAAAATCACATTTTTAATAGACTATTTAATATTACTGTTTGAACTGAATGCTGCAGTTAACACACAATTTTTAAAAAGTAGACTTCAGTACACATCACAAGTCAGTTGCCAGTGGGTACGGTCAGGAGACGCAACATCAGAACTCACCCTCGGGTCAACTGAGCTGGAGACCCCCACCCAATTTACCACAATCCAGACTGAGATAACATCATCGCAACAACACAAGACTCTAAACACGCTCCTCTCCAACGACCTTTACTCGCCGGTTATCTAACAACGCAAATAAAATGCAACCGTGTTTGACTTAATGGTTCATTGAGTGGAGTAATGGTTAACATTCTGTGAACCGTGGCCTGAGATGTTGGAAAATCCTTTGAGGAATTTTCATGCCCACTCAGTTCTTTTGAAGATCCAACTACCCCCCACTGAGGCAGAGGTGGCAATAATAATGACAATAAAATCCGTTGGAAATAACTCACAAAATGTAACGTTACGTTTTGTTAAATTTGAAAATCCTTCTCAAAACATGTTTGATCGTTTAAATGGGTAGAAAATAGGGTGAAGTAAACCAAACCAAAACACTAGTTGAAACTCAGCCACATAATGTTGTTCTCGTCACTCATCGACACAACATTGATGATCGACAGTATATCGACTTCAACAGTTCACACAGGTGGAGCTAACACCACACGAACAAAGAGAGAAGAGTGTCCGGGGCTGAAATACCTGTTGGTATTCCCAGCTCTTTGCTTCCTCTCCCGAACCCTCGGATGACCTCTCCGCGACAGAAGTACGGAAGACTCTTCATTCTCCGGGTCACAGCTGGCTCTAGATGGAATCGGGGTCCTATTTGAGTCGGGCTGGTTCTGTCGTCAGCGCCCCGGAACTTAAAAACCGGTCAACACAACCCCTTCGTGGTTAAAATGGTGTTTCTAACTGTATTACACAACAGTCCACCCACTCTTTAGCTGTGTGGAGTACAGCCAGCTCAAAACAAACAGACGGTTGGCGAGACGAGTTTCCCTTCGCTTTGTGGGCTTTGTCAGCCAGAAGCGACGTGAAGGGCAGAAGTTCCAAACGGTGTCACTAAGGTCCAGTTCGGCGGTGACAGTGAAGCGCAGCGTATTACATGTGTAGTAGCGATCTACATCCGGGCCGCCGTGCACTTCCCATGATGTCACTAACCATGTGACTAACGTTGCGTTCAAGTGGCGTAGGAAACGAGCAAATAACGCAGTTTCGCAATGAACTAAATTCTATTCTTGTTTATAGTAAGTATCACCAGGCGTCGACATGCAGCACGTAGAAATGTGTGTTTTAAAAGCCTAAACCGATACGTAAAACAATTCGATAAATAGTTAACGATGCTCTTCGTAATTTATGAGCTCTAAATCATATCAGATCACATTATTCAATACACTTCATGGAATACAAATTCAAGTCTCATTCACCGTTCAAAAACTGTAAAACTGTAAAAGTACATAGTTTTGTCCTCAGATCTGATCTGATGATGATGACCTCGCTTCAGAAACTGGCCTGGCAGCATGGCCGACATTTATTGTTGTTCGCATCTACATTTTTGCTTTTCCTTCATCGTCTCTCAGCCCATAACTGCTTGATACCTGAGTTGCTCTCCCCAACGTCAACCACGTGGTTTGTCACTTTGACTTGACGACAGGTGTTTTATTTTGAAGGACGCAGAGAGGACGTTTTGGCGTCATTAAACAACGAAACACGTCAAGTTGGACGAGGTGCGGCTACACGCACCGGGAAGTCAGGTGCGTTTACCAGATTTACTGCCTCATTTGGGTGAGTGAAAATGTTGTGTTTCACCTCATGTATTACAGTGTATTTATTATGTTTTCGTTTAGTTTATTTGCTGAAAATTAGACGGACTGTGGAGCTCATCGATTCTTTAGCGAGTCATTGTGGACTCAGAACCTGTTGACTAGCGACGATAACATGAGAGTAATAATAATTGAACTTATTCGACACCGTCATGTTGGTTGTGAAATATCTCACCTGTTTCGCACACGTTAAAAGCGCGCATTTCTGGTATTAGGTTAATGTTCAGTGGGTCATCATCAACATAGAAATTGTTTTTGACATATTTCTTTTTGTTTCGTAAAGAAATGTGTTTAATAACCTGTTAATTCCGAGTTTTAAAAAAAGCAAATAAAAAATAAAGGGATTAATTTTTCTGGAAGTTCTCATTTGAGTACTTCAAACACTCATAATTTTCTGATTTACTTTTATCCTTATATTATAATCAAATTTATATTGGTCTTGCTCTCTTGTGTTAGTGACCCTCATTATTTTCATATTCAAATTACTATTCAAAAACATGATAAAATCCCTTTGAAAATATGTGCCACCTGCGTCTGGCTGCTTCTCATGTTTTGTCTTCTGTCCTCTGGCCGACAGGTATGGCAGGATCTGCAGGACCGACTCACCAAACCAGGTCCAAATTGAAGGGAACCATTGTGTCCAAATTCAAGCACCAATTCATTCACTCTTCATATGCAGCATGAGATGAATCGGTGAATAGAAAAATATTTCCAAACTGATCAGGGCACGGCCGGTGAAAGATGAAGCGATTGCTGTCGCCCAGATATCAAGCGCCGCTGCTGAAGCTCTGCCTGGTCCTGGGTGCCATGTGGCTGCTGCTCTCTCTCTTAAACGCAGGGAAGAACCTGATTTTCCTGCGATCCTACAGCACTTTGAACTACACGGACGAATGTCTGGAGAAGGACTGCAGCTGTTCTGCCATCCTTGAAGGTGATATGGAGGCGGTGGCACAGGCCAAACTACTCACCATCGTCACTGAGTTCCGCAAGAAAATCCACATCCCAGACGAGTATTACATCAAGGCGACCAACGACTGCATGTATGTAACTGTGCGATGATTTATTTGATTTATTTAAGTCGAACACACAGCTTCATTTAACCTTCATTGTGCCCACAGGAAATTTAAGTTGAAGAGAAAATACTTTACGTTCCCTCTGAGTAAGGAGGAGCAGGACTTTCCCATCGCTTACTCCATTGTTGTTCATCATAAAGTACGTCTTGTTTGAAGTTCTCGGTGAATTCTAGTGCACCTTTGGCCTGGGGTTGGGCAGATTATGATCCACTCATCCATGAACTCAGATGAAGAATATTCTCTTCTCTTCTTGCACGAGGGTTTTGGAACGCAACATTACTTTTTTTCCCACTCAGAAGCTTGGGCTGAAGGGCTTTTCACTCCCTGGCACCCAGCCAGTTTCTAGTTGGATGCAAGTCCTTCTTGTCGGTGTGTTTTCCCTTCCTCACTGTTATTTGTTTATTATCTAATTCGTGCAGGACTCAGTGGCAGTTGACTGACTTGTTGATTTTTATTAATGACCTCAGTTGTTCAGTTCACACTTTTATCTTTCTCCACCACGAACAGATGCAGAATTTTGAGCGACTGCTCCGTGCGATCTACGCGCCACAGAACTTTTACTGCATTCACGTTGACCAAAAATCCCCTCCCTCCTTCTGGGCTGCGGTGAGCGCAGTTGCGTCTTGTTTTCCGAACGTCTTCCTGGCGAGCCGGTCAGAGAGTGTGGTCTACGCCTCGTGGTCACGCGTGCAGGCGGACATTAACTGCATGGAGGATCTCTATCGCGCCAGCTCCAAATGGAAATATTTCATCAACCTTTGCGGCCAGGACTTTCCTCTGAAGACCAACTTGGAGATGGTGAGAGTGTTGCGTACTCTGAACGGAAACAACAACTTGGAGTCAGAGAGGATGCCGCCGAATAAGCTGTGGAGGGTGAACAAAGTCCACAGGGTGGTGGATGGTAGAATACAGGTGTGTTGCTGATTTGTAACGTACCCTGAGCCTGTGAAGTTAACCGCCTTCTTTTTACCTTTCAGCCGACTACCTTGGCAAAAGGGCTGCCACCTTTCAACGTGACAATCTTTTCCGGCAACGCATACATCGTGGCCTCTCGAGGATTCGTCCGCAGCGTGTTGGAGGACGAGCGTGTCATGGCCGTGATGGAGTGGGCCAAAGACACCTTCAGTCCCGATGAGATTCTGTGGGCCTCAATACAACGAATGGCGGGTGTGCCTGGCTCAAAGTGGCCTCATGTCAAATACGACATGTCAGATCTCAACGCGGTTGCTCGACTGGTGAAGTGGCGCTCACTAGAGGGGCCACAAGGCTCCAGTGCGTCGGTGTACCCCATTTGTCGTGGCACCCATGTCAGAGACATCTGTGTGTACGGTGCTGGAGACCTGCAGTGGCTGATACAGCAGCATCACTTTTTCGGCAACAAGTTTGACATTGATATCGATGCTGTTTCTATCTACTGCTTGGAAAAGTACCTGAGAAATAAGGCCCTGGCTGAGTCTTTGTAGCCTCCCTGATGACATCTTAAGCTCAATTTACACCAGACTCATGTCAAATCTGATGGTCTGAGTTGAGTTTTGTTGAAGCTCGAAACCACCACCCCTGCTCACAGCTGGGAGACACTCCAGACACGCTGCTGGCCTAAACTGGGCTTTACTGAAAAGTGAAGGAGCGACCTCAGACAATCAGCTGTTGAACAAAGACGTCAGTGTCAATACGGTGATGAAAGTGTTGGGACTCAGCATTAGCTTTCCAAACTCCCCAAAGACAGTGAAGCACTTACTGGAAAGAAACAAATGCTGCGTCTCCAGTGGCGCTCTCTGCACTCGATAGACTCCAGACACGCTCTCAGGGAGATCAGCCGTGCCACATTGTGTGGTTTGTACGGATAGGTTTTATAGGACATTCTTCATATGTGCTATCAGTATCATTGAGATACACTATATATATATATATATATATATATATATATATATACATATATATATATATATATATATATATATATATATATCATCTATAACAAGATGAAAATAATAATAAAAACCATTAACAAGTGATATAATTTGTGTTTATTTGCACTAAATACAGCTTTTAGCCACAGACAAATTCATGGAAAAAAAAAAGAACAAAGAGACATGAATCTGCACAAAAGCCGTCTACTTGGATTTAAAAGGCAATTTTGTCTTGTAGTCTTGCTTATAGTCTGACTTGGAACTCAAGAGATAGTCATGCAGCACGATACCGAGAACAATGCAAACTCACCTGGTCGTATTGCAGCTACTTCACAGTGTTGAACATTAACACAGATAGGATTGGTTTACATGTAAACTGTCGCATTCACAGTCGTTTCCACAGCAGCTTTACTCTTTTCATGCTCACAAGTTCAATCTGTCGTGTTTCTTTATAATCTCTGATATAAAAGGTCTGATCTGATGAAACTCTACAGTGTCTCGGTCGGCGACGTGTCTTAGGTTTGGTTCATCATCTGCTTGTTTATCAATACGGGAATGTTACAAAGACATTTCAAGCCGGCGAAAAAGTTTTCCATAAGTCGCACCGTATTTCTCTTGAGTCGTGGTCTAATGTAAGCAACCAGGATCATCGTGTCTGACCCACTGGTTCTCATCGGCGGGCCAGTCCCATGCCATCCAACTGTAGGCCGACTTGCTTTGCAGTCTGTCAGGGTGCAGGCTGCCATTAGAAGGTGCAGACGGGAGTCAGGTCCAACAGCTCAGTCCCCATCTTTTCAGCTCTGAGGGAAAACATGACATACATTAGAAACTTGGGCTCCAGCAAGCAAGGAATCACACTTAGTCTGTTGTCAATAAATAGATTGTCAATGCATATAATTATTATGCAAAAACATAGTATTCATCGTAAAGCAGTTGGATTTTAGGTCTATGTTTTTATTGGCAACACAAATGCAATCACGTGCCACTATTTTCTTCATCGGTTTGGGAAACAGAGCTGATCAATATGGCCGTGATGTTCACATACCGTTTACTTGGCCGCTGTGTCCTGCAGCTCTGTGTCCAGCCTGAGTCAACCAGGAGGGGAGGGCAGAGAGCAGAGGTTAGTAGCAAACACTGTCAACACGTACACATGCAATGACTTCGGATTAGTAGCCTGGATAACAAAGTGCCACTGGATGGAAGGGAATGGTGACAAGCAAATGTGTTCAGAAGCAGAAGAACGCTGCCATAGAAGCATCTTCAAAAACTGCCGATGGCAGCACGTCTGCCCTGTTTATCCTAAATAGAACTGTCTGGGCAAAACGGATTAAAAAGCTTGAGTGTCTGGTTTTAATGATGGGTGAGGAGGTGAGGGAAGGAGGACACACAGAAGTTATCGTTCAGGTCCAACCAGTTAGACACCTGGGATCCAGTTCAATGGAGTTAGATGCAATTCGCAGTGGCTTGTCAGTCAGCTCGCTTTGCTGGGATGGTGTTTACTTCCACTTAAGATTAGGGAAAACATATGAATTAATAACCTAAAAACTTATTTACTATTTATGATCAGTATTTCTCCACTGTATGACAAATAAAGGATGTCTAACCTAATGAGAGTGTGGACTCCTTGTCATATCTCAGGGTGGAACATATTAAAAAGGTGCGAATGAACTCTGCACCTATATAGTATGAATAACGGCCTGAAATGCAGCAAATACACATATATTTACGAATGTGTTCCTTCATCTGAAGTGTGACACAATGATCCAAAGATTGTATAAGCATGTATTTTCTCAACGGTCTTGACATTCAACTGTTATGAGCCTTGTTTTTGAGTTTAAGTCACACCCCACTAAACCTTAGATTTGATGTCTCATACAATTTAGATGAGGAAAGACCATAGATAAGAAAATTACTTTGTCGAATTATCCAATTGCGGGAGGAAAACATTTGATCTTATCTTGTGGATCGTATTTGTAGGTGCATTGGCAGCTCAATGTAGCCAGCAATACACTGTATACTGGCCTGCGTCTTGTCAAATCCTGACCCTGGGAAGTTCATTCTGAGCAGCACTGTAGTTACTGAGTATTAACAGTGAAGAAGAAAGTTGACCAAGGGTTCCTCTGTGTTCCCCACTGTATTGTGCAACTGCTCTCGCCTATAATAATAACAGAACTTCTGAATCACAAACTGAAACCAGTTTGTAGTTTCCATTTCTATATAAACATCATTTCATTCATTCGCTCTTTCACGTCCTCTCAATCCTTACATCTTGAAATTAGTTTCAGAAGAACATTAATAAGTGGAGATAATATCCCTTGGGCTGGTCACAAGGTTTTTGTTAGTGATGTGAGGAAAAGCGCTACAGACATTTGCATGTACAACATGGTTAGTGGATTTACCTCATGCACGCAAATTTGTGTAACGCGTTCTCCTTGTCATACCTTGGAGCAGAGTGAGACACGTGAGTGGACTTATCGCCATCAAGCAGAGATAAGTCGACACAGTACACAGCCAGATAGGAAGCAGCTTTAAGGACTTCTGTACATTCAACATTGATCCTGTGTTTGATGCCCACGACTGGTTTATATCTGATCAACCATTGATTCCTCAGATGAGCAGGATCAACTCAGACTCCCCACCCACAATCCTTTGCTGTGGACAGGTGTGACTGTGTGCTCCTGGCCTCTGTGACAAAGCCTAAATATCTCTGTGCAGCAACTGTATGCATGAAGTGGCTGAGCGCAAAATAGGAACTAAGTTTGACTATGTCCTCATAAGCAAATCACTGCGCAATGTGAGCAGATTTAACATGGATGCTTTCTTCCTGGGTTCCTGGAGCAAAGAGGCCAGACAGACGAGACTGACAACGCAACAAGTGAATCTTTTCATGTTGACATTCAAAGGACAATAGGTGCGTGAACAAAAGACTAACCTGACTATGCTGGCGGGAATGTGAATGTACTCCATTGGAATGATTTCTCCCAGCTCCCGCAGGCTGTTCACGTACTTGATCTTACTGCTGAACTTGGAGCTGCAGGAAACAGACAACATTATTCTCAGTGGAATCTGAATATAATGACGGAGTGAATATGTTTGATTTGGGTCAGAATCAAACAGCCTCAATTTGACTTTGATGTGAAAAAAGTACACCCAGGTGAAACAAAGTACTGGCTGAAACTATTGAAAGAACACATGTGGTCAGGTTTGACCTGTTCTACAACATCTGAGGGACACTTGGTTTGATAAACCTTTTCATCACATTGAACAAAAGAGACAAGAGAGACGGCTTTGACAATGAGATGAGAGAAAACCTTATAAAGGGTCTGGTGAGTCCCAGTAAGGTCCGAATGAACCAGGAAGGATGAACAATGAAAAACAGCTTGAGGTTTTTCTTCAGCCTGTAGGAGCAAAATAAACATATTAGTCTGCCAAAACTGTCACTCAGGTTTCATAAATAACAACAGAGACCTTCTGTCAATCATTTGATAGCATCTCTTCATCCAGGAGAATCCAGGCATTCTTCTGCGCGGCGTGGCGCCGTTCAGGTAAACTATCATGTAGTCCTCCGCCACCATCAACTCCAAAGTGCTTATAACATACCTGGACACAGACGTGACAAGAATTAACATGGCGGCCTAACCACTTCTGACCACTGGCCTAAATAAAACCGCAGTACTTCACGACGCCATACTTACAGGAAAAGTTGCTCCATGACATAGTTGTAATTGTCACAGTCGCTGTCGGGTAAGAAGCAGGCTGCGAACACGATGATGGCGTTGTGTTCAGCGTAATAGCCTGGAAACACGACCATAAGAATGTCACTAGTAATGAGAAGGACAGTCGTGAAGTTTGATGTTTTCTAGTCAGGGTTGAAACATTTATAGACAAATATTAATCGTCCTTGCTTCAGAGAACTGTCCACAGGACTTGAGCTGCTGCAGTGCAGTATGGGACTTGTAGGTGAGAATGCTTTTTCACAGCCGCCCATTAGATGTGTACATTTTAAGATGATAAATATTTCAGGCTAGAACGCATGCTATGATGTTCTTGTGTCTTAGAAGTTCAGTCACACATTAATGTTAATTTTTATGGCAAATATTTAACGTTTTCCATTCAGCTTCATAGAAGTTTATGACCTTCAGATATGACTTTAAAACTGTTTCCCTAGTCTTCTTGTAAATGAAGAAGACAGATGAGTTGGTCCCCTTCTTTTTTCAAACGCATGACACATGACCCTCTTTGAAACCATTTTAAGCTCACTACTTTCAAATGACTGAATATTACTATATTCAGAGATACCTCCGTGGGAGATGACACGTTTATAAGGCTCAATGCAGGCCATGTCAATGCGATGTTCCTGCTCGCCGATCACCACGCTCCTCCACATTCTACCATCCTTGCTGCTCTCAGTGGGCCTGTGTCCCGCCGCGGCTTCCTCGGACGCCCCGCCATCACCGCTGCCTTCCTGTGAGTATCCTGTTGGAGGCAACACAGTTGCATTCACGAACACTCTCATCAATAACAGCCGCAGGGCGGCTTCCATCACAGGTGTGTAGTGGATAATTACTGTGTTGTACACGTGAAGGTGATATAGGTATAGATCTGACTTGACTACTGTGAATGAGCACGGTAGCATTGTGAAACAGGATGGAGTCATCAGTGCAGACTAAGCTGATAACAGACACAGACGTGTTTAGGGGCGTAACACTTGCAGCTAAACACAAATGACAAGAAAAGAACAGCACACCACACACCTGCATCCAACAGACTAGCTTTAGTGGAAGCAAGGATCAGGGGAACAGAACCCCACACTTCTTTATTGCTGTCAAATCCCGTGTTCAAAAGATTGCTAATGGTTACATGCACTCTAAAAAGGTATAAAATTGGAATTCAAAAAGGCCAAATATGATCTATGGAAGCAAGTCTTGGACACAGATGTAGTGAAATCCTGTCTGATCTGATCTTCAATTTTTCTACACAGAGAGACAACGTAGTGAAAAGCAGAACAAATTCTGAGTAAACCTGATCACTGACTAATCTCAAAGCGACGGTCCCTACTGAACAGTTTGTCGTCTTTGAAATACAATGGAATGCAGAAGTAGGTGGAGCAGATATCACTTGGGCAATATTCACGTCAGTAGGCGTGCATGTGAACTTTCACAACACTGGGTTCCAGGCTTGGTGAAAGACTTTACACTTGTTCACATTCAACCAAATCATCGTCGCCAGTGGACACGTCGCCAGTGTCCATTGAAAGCAGGGGCCGATGAAGGTGTCACACTGATGTTTGAATTCTTTTGAAAGGCAGCATAACTGCTCCCCAGCTCAAGCCCAATTTTTCCTGTTGAGAAAATCAGGCCTAAAAACGTATTTTTATGCCGCAATAAATAACTCAATCCTCCCGCCCACTCCAAAATGTTTGTTCTTAATCCATACGCTATTTTTTTCAAATCAAATACCAGTTATTTCATGGTTTTCTGTTGTTTATCAGAGTCTTTCAATTGGTTTACTGTAGTGTTTTCAACTTTTTTGTTGCGTGCAAAATAATTCAAGCAAACCAAAAACTAAAGGGTTTTGTTCATGGTACAATCCTTCTGCTGTTTCTCTTTAGCACTGAACAGTGAAACATTAAGCCATTTTGAACTTTGTTGAAGGGGTTACAGTTACTGTTCAATGAAACTTTTGTGATGTAGTCTCTTTTACGTGGTGGTTTAAACAATATTGGGGCCACAAAGAAGGTTTTATGACTGTTTAAAAATAAACAAAAGGGGGATTGTAGTGAAAAATTACTGTGTTGAACACAGTGAGGTGATGAATATATCTGATCTGAATCATGTTCATGTGCAAGGATGTACTGTGGAACAGGATGATGACATCAGCGCTGTGAAGCAGCTAACAGGAAGGTTTAGGGAGCAACTCTTGCAGTTAAACAAGATGGAAAATCGCTTGTCAAAATTGTTTTGAGTTGAGCCTTTCGGTCATTACATTTTCACTTTTAACAACTGCAGCTTGTATAAAGGGCAAGGCAAACCTGTATCCTATGTTTTCCATGGTGGCACATATGCTGTGCTACTCTGTGAACACCCAGTGCTGCTCTGTATAAAACACTGTTTAAAAATGTCCAGAACACGTGACGCCAACCCAACCTTTAAGATTATGATTTTTCCGACCAATATTGACATCTCATTCATACCGGTTCTGTTTAAGTCAAGTGAGTTGTCGTCGAATGAATCAAGTTCATCTATGTTGACGTCCAAGTCGTCCCCAGTATCCAGGCCCTCGTCCTCTGTATCCAAGGCGTCCTCTGACAGGAGTGAGCCGTCGCTGTGGTCCAGGGAAACATTCAGTTTTGGAGCGGCTAACTTTTTTCTTTGACTCGACCCGGCTGACTGCTCTGCTGAAGACACAGGTTCTGCAACGAAAACAAGTAACACTATAACAGAGGAGTTTGTATCCAGATTCAGCTCTATATGAATCCGTTCATTTACCTTCTTTGTTTTCTACATCCTCGACATCATGGTAAGACGCCATCCTCATCTCTCCGTCTGTGCTGTCTCCTTCAGTTCTGCTCAGAGGTGAAGACATACAATAATAATCCATCAGGTAAATGATGGCAGCGATCAACACGGCTAGCGCAGGTACAGCGACACAGAGCACCGGGCCAAACAAGCCCAAGACACTCATCCACACAGTCAAACTTTTCCCAGGACATTGAGTAGGGAGAACGTTTAATCTGCTTCCAGACAGTGATGAACAGTTACAGAGCAACAAAGCGCAGATCTGCAGCTTCCCAGGCTCTGTATGTGGGCTTGGAAACAATGCTGAGCAGTGTTGCCACCTCCCCCCCCACTGAAGCCCCTCTGACAGATTCCGATTAGCATAACGCCTGCGAACAATAGGAGGAGTTGGTAAAAACCAGCGTTCGGGATGAACAAAACAGACGTTTCCGATTTTCCTTGTACAATGTCATTCTTACAACACTCACCCTGTCAGGCTACATCTTCAGTCAGCTTGAGAAAGTGAACCCCCGAAACATGAGCGTTTACTTACGGCCAGAGAGGCACGGCATCCGCACACAGACGTTCATACACAAGTAATGGAAGAGAGGAGGGCCACGCATCCTGCGAGGGGGCGGGTTATTCGAATCAAACGCATGCTTGCATTCATGCACACATGAGCAACTGAACTTTTCCCCCTTATTGTGTCAACTAAGGGCATAAAATTGAACAGAGCTGTGAGTTGTATGATCCTCACAAATACAACTACACTTGCGATTTCTGAAGAAAAAAAAATTCTGAAGAAAGACATTGAATTTTGGGATGATTGATTTTTTTAAATGCTGGATTTGTTGATACAGAATTTTTGATGTTGAATCTTTTTTGGGAGGTGGAAAAATATCATTGTTAGAAATTTGAATGTATCTAAAACAATGCTATTTTTGATGTTGAATCTTTTTTGGGAGGTGGAAAAATATCAGCGTTAGAAATTTGAATGTATCTAAAACAATGCTATTTTTGATGTTGAATCTTTTTTGGGAGGTGGAAAAATATCAGCGTTAGAAATTTGAATGTATCTAAAACAATGCTAAAAAAAGGTCGGTATCGGAAATTCCATATTGGAATTATTCCACATTGACTGGCACAGATATACTGTACTTCCACGGTCATTCAGACACTGAGTGGCAAATTCAAACCTACAGAACAAACAAGGATATCTCAGAAATTGAAGCCGCAAAAATGAGAGCACCGTGAGACTCTGAAGCTTTTCTTCCATGACAGATGTGATTTCCATGTTTCTGCAGTAAATGGTTTGCAATGGATGGCAAGTTGAATCATCTGTGAGTTTTTCTCAGTGAAGCCGCGCCTGCTTTTCTATTGGACTCAAAGGAGCTGAAACGTGAGTTTGTCTTTGCTTTCCTGAGACTCACGCAAATTGTGAATGTGTTATAATGCGTTATAAACGATTTTTTTGTGACACAACGTTCTCCCACATCGACCAAATTAATACATAATTTTGCTGCGCCAATCACACACACTAAATTTCACTTTTTTCCCATTTATCATGTTGCTTGTAAGCCGTTGAAATTGTGGCTAAATTCTGAAGTGCTTTGTCCACCTCCCATTCATTGTCACTGGGAAATTTTGGGACAAATATCTTGGGAATTCTGGGTCATAAGAAAAGCAATAGCGTCCGAAAGAAGAGTGGTGACAAGACTAAAATCCATATGACAATATAAGCATCTGTTCAAATTATGATCAAGTTGCAAGGGCCAATCTTTATCATTTTACGGAACTCCACTGAAAAACACCTGTAAATGAGAAACACAATAATCGAATGTGTTTAGACAAGGAATATTGACCTCTAAAATGTTACCAACATAAACATGGTGTTCAGAAAAGAACAGAGCTGCCAACTTATGTGATGCGTAAACACTAACTAAGAGGTGATATATTTGTAAAATCATAAATGTTGTACTTGGCATCCACTGGCTTTGTATTATGTCAAATCCTTGTAAACTGAAAACCTAATATGTCTGCTTTTAGAAGTGCAACTTCGAGGTTATTTACCTTGAGTGGAGAAAGTGAACGTACCCACCAGGTACGTATCGCGCGTGATCTTCATTCTCCGTGGGAATATCTAACAGGTGACCCACATTAAACTGGTCGTGCAGAGAGTCATCGAGGATGTGGTCACCACTGTAAAACTGAGAACTCTGCAGTTCTGAAGCCGACACAGCGTTGGGTTCACCGCCATGTAAAAATGTTGGGTGTTGTCCTTCATGAAAGCTCGACTGGGCTTTGTTGTGGTCATAGTATCCTTCAGCCCCGGCACTGTCATATTGCTGTGAAGCGGCGTCTGTGTTAAACTCTGCGTAGACGTCTGTTGGTTCCTGCAGGCCGCCGCACTTCGCATCCATGCAGACAGTCTGCATTTCAGTTCTTTGGTCAATGTGGTGATAATTGTACCCATGATGTGTGTGACCTGGAGGAACATTGGGACACTCTTCCCACTGGTATGCTGGGCTGTCATTGGCTGATTGGAGGGAGTGCGCTTCAGTCTCCTCTTCGTATCTTTGCGGGAGAATAAGACAGACATGTTAATAAGACAGACAATGTGGACACTGAAACATTGGAGGGTTATAATCCATTTGAAAGCAAAATAGTAACATTTAAGAAAAATACAAGAGTAGTACAATAGATAAAAAAAAACACGGGTATAAAGTTAACTAACCATTTATACTTACAAACCGGCTCAAATATTTGATCTGTATACGCAAATGTAAACAACAAAGAGCTAGTTTGAGTCTCATATCTATCGTAAACACACAAACATGACATGCACGCGTGAAGACAAATACACAAACACCTTGTGAGACTAGGGGAGATGTTTTCATTAGCAGTGGTTGGGCTGCGGCAGTAATGAGGCAGGTAATGCATATTTAATGAGCCGTGAACAGATTAATAATCCCACATGTGCAAACACACAGAGTTTTGTTTCTCAACTGCCTTTAAACACTTGGATTTCAAATCTGTTTTTTGGCGCAGGCTCATCACTCATAAGCTGATCAGAAATCCCAAAGTCTCAGAAACGCCCTCCTAAAATTGTAAATTCGCTCTCAAGAGGGCAATTTTTCTTTCTTTTAACAAATGTTTGGGAAATCTAATATCCGTCTAACTGACACAAACTACACCAAAAAACAGCATGAGGGATTGTATGGCTGTAAATCTACTGCTGATAATAAAAACGTCTTGTGATATGGAGCTGTAAATGTTTCTATGAAAGAATTGCTCTGCACGTGGAAGTGGTGCCATAAAAAATGGTCTTTGAAAACCTCAGTCGAACTGGCAATCGAAACATCAGAGGACACCATCCTTTGGAAATACCTCCACACGAAACTGCTTATCTTAAAGTACAGCAAACGACTTCCTTGTCTTTGCTATAACAAGCAACACTGTCAGTAAAAGGATACTTTTGTTGTGTGCTCCACTTGTAGACATGAACTTTGGACATTCCATGCAGCAATTCGGCGTGAACCACATTGTGCAACATGTCAAGATGCAATTCTTGCGTCACCGAATCCACTGCTGTATTAAGGTTCCCAAACACATTTTGATAATTGAAGGATTTTTCCTACCTTAAAGTGCTCTCCGGGGCACAGCGCCTGGTGAGATGTTCAAAGGACCATTTCTCACAGTCAATTGAGCTCATGTCAGTTGCTTCTGCCTGCTGGTCCTGCCATTGCCCTCGGTGAAGTTGCACCAGCTCTTCTGTGAAGCTCAGAAGGTCATCAGACTGGAATTGTTGTTTTCCCCCTTCAAACCTGTTGGGGTGAGACTCCTCTTCCTGCTCATCCCCATCTTCTTCCTCCTCCATTAAGTCACCAGAGAAAGGTAATGCAAGGCTTTTTTCTGAAGTGAAACCTGTGTCACTTAATGGAGACCCGAGGAGAGAACTATTGGGTGAGGCGGAACTGTTCGAAAGCACGGGGGATTGGAGTTCTGATGAGAGTTGCGGCATTTGTTTCTCCCAGTCTCGAAGGTTTTCCAATGATGCAGGGCATGATGGGCTTAGAGACGGCGACTGTCCACCCTCATCTGAATCTTCCATTGAGATTCGTGAGTGAACATAAACCTCCTCTCTGGTTTTCAAGAAGTGATCTGATGAATATCTCAGTGAAGGGGATGCACTTCTGGTCACGCCACTTAACTTCTCATCACAACTTCCATCTTCAATAGTGACTGGAGATGCAACAGTATCCTTTGAATGTGAGTGGCTCATCGTTTCATCACGGCCAATAGATCTGCTCTCATCACCAACGGTGGACCTTTGGTCTGCTTGATTTTGTTCTCTATGGGCTGCCTGAGCATGAGACTTGAGAACTGTCGCAGCGCAGGAAAGCATGCTAAATGTTTCCATTGGTTTCCTTGTCCCCTTCAAATGCCTCTCCATTCCTTTAGGTCCATGGCTCCACTCTCTGTCAGCTTCTGTAACTGTTCCTGACACTATGATGTAATCCATTTCCAGGGTGGATGAAGAGTCTCCGTCTGAATTAGACCTGAGTTCTTCGTGGCTGCCTGGGTGAAGGCTATCGAGACTCTGTTTAAGTGTATCTTTGTCTCCCTCAGAGCTGGAACTCTGTGACATTGTCCCTGGCACTCGGATCTCCAGGTTTCCAACACTGTCACGGTCCAGATGCTCTTGGCTTCTACAGGTAGTTCTGGAGGAACCACTGACTGACTCATGTTCAATCTTGATTTCGATCTGGGCACCTCTGTGGGGGCTTGTTTGGTCTTCACCCCCAGCAGTTTTGGTGACAGAACTGTAGACCTCAATTAGTGGAGGAGGGTCTAACATTTGATGTTGCTCTCCTCCATCATGACTTCTGTGTACTAAACCCTCTTCCCTCCAGTCCATGTCCCTTAATTCCCCTAGTCTAGGAAACATCTGGATGGCTGTCTGGTCTCTGTCTAAGGTATCATCTTTGTATTCAACCTGTGTTGGGCAGTCAGTTTCCTGGTATTGCTCATGATCTTCCCTCACTTTCAGTGGTATATTTACTGCTATGAAAGGACTAGACTGGTCCTCTAGTTGAATCATATCAGCAACAGGACTTGGCGATGACGCTCTGCTCAAACAACCAATTCCTACATTATCATATTCTGAAGTCGACGTCACCATACTAGGTCCAGGGAAGTCCCCCATGTCACCAGACAGGTCAGAAACTCTTTCATATTCCGTATAGTTTTGAGCAACACTACCACTGTTAAAGGTGTCTTCACTTTCCCGACCTTCAGGGGCATTTATGACAATTTTCACGTTGTGATCGCATGACATTTCTTCTCGAACCTGTTTATTTGCATGCATTTGATTCACCCCACTGGAACTCGATAATTCAGTTTGGGCATTCTTCCCATTCTCTGCAGCTTCTGGGCTTGGAGTTGAAGAGCTGTCTTCTTGGATTGTTGTGTTCCACATTTCCATGACACCGTAAGAGTATCCTGGACTCTCAATAGATGCACCACCAGCAACCACCGGCGTCCCGGCACAGAATGAACCTGAAGCTTCAGACAAGTTATCCGGTGTGGTAAGTGGAGACAGACTGTCATCACGGATAGTCATGTTCCACATGTCTAATGATTCAGGATAAGAGGTGGTCGTCCCGCTGTCTGACTTAATGAATCCCTTCTGAGCAGAGTAGGTCCAAAAGTCCAACAGTTCCATCTTCCGACTTTCCTTGTCTCTGTGTGACAAGTCATCTTCTTCTTTAGACGTGTCTGGTGTTAGAGAGTTTGGCATTGCTTTCCTTTTTGGAGGTAATGGTTTGTTTTTGATCCTAGGTAGCTTTTCGTCAACTTCCTCCTCAGGTGGAGTTAGCTGTAAATCCGACAACGTCGCAGGGCCCCAGTGGTCTTTCAGCATGGAATCCGTGTTCCAGTTCGATTCACTTTGCTCTGTGATTAAACTAAGCTGGGGTACAAGGCCTGTTCCTCTTTGGTTTACGCCTTCTCTTAGCTTAGCTTCTCGCTCTGAAGAGTCACTTATCTTTTCCAAAAGGTTTTGGGGGCTCTCAGCCCTGACTCTTGCCGGTGCATTAGAATCATGAGGGGTTAGTGCTCCTGGGATATCAAAACCAAGTTCCTCCCATGTTTCAGACAATGATGACGATACGCTGTCTTTGTGCTGTAAGTTGCTAATTCTTTCAGCTACATCCTCTGCAAAGACTCTGCCGTAACAACCAGTGGAAGGACAACTTCCCACCAGGCTGTTCGCAGGGGTTTGAGGAACAAGAGTATCCATTTCATTCCCTTGTTCATGGTAGCCAGCGGAAAAAGTTCTTATGTCGCTGCCACTCAGTGAATTAGTGCCAGAGAAATCCACGATACTCAACTCTTCATATTCTGACAGGCTTGAGCTTCCTGCTAAGCTATCGCTTTTATCCAAGGTCCCATCCGCTTTCGCACACTCTCTGTTGGCTGGGAGCGAATGCAGAGGGTCAAAACTAAACAAGTCATTGATCTCACTCCTGTTTTTTCCTGAACGACGTCTCCTCCTCTCAGGTGGCACAGGGGGAGAGAGGGAGGACAAACCTAAGGGAGATGGATTCCTTAGGAAGGGCCCGGCTGCGCCTCCCATCGATCCTCCTCCTGTTACTTCTCCAATTGGGCTCTCATCACTTAGGAATATTGAACTCTCTTTGGAGGAACGGCTGCTGCGGATTGTGGTCCTTCCACTGTCGGGGCTTACAAGCTCTCCACTCGTGCCAGTTCCGGCTCCTCTTATTTCTTCTTCACCGTCTGCCACCACCCTTTCAAATGACACAACATAGTCGTTGAACTGTTTTTCAAAAATACTTTTGTGGACACGCACGATGAATAAAACGTACCTAGCTGTGGGTGCCACATGTCTGCCGTTTTCTTCGATTCGCTCCAGGTCTGATCCATCCATGTCATTTATTCCAGATGATCCCTGGGAAAACTCAACACTGCCGGCCACTCCTTCCGTGGAAGAGGTTCGACTGCTGGGATGACAAGGAAGCACAGAGCTGTGGCGACTGATGAACTCCTTTATAAGGCTCTGAAGCTCCTCTTCCAGAGAAGTACTGCAGAGTAGTGCAGTGTCTTCAGCCAGGTGATACATCTGCAGGCACTCCCCTGGTCCTACTCCCCTTGATAGTGACCAGTTCATGGATTTTTCCAACTCACGGCATAACTGAAATGAAAGTATACATCTTGCATGAAAAATCTAATCTTGGCCAGAGATTTGCTGTGTGTGCTGCTTTATACTTTACCTGATTTAAGAAGTCAGAGTTGTAAGAATAGACAGCCACCTGCTGGTGAGAAGGATCAGCGGGGCCACTTGAGGTCAAGAGGACCAACAGCCCATCATACCCACGACGATCAATAAAATGCTTCATCTGAGCCACAGAGTGGATGAGATACTGGAAGAGATTCATCACCACAGGTGAGTTTCCTGTCTACATGTTGAATCTCTCTTCATGTTTTGCAAACTTCTCCCTGCATTGTTTTGCCACTCACTTGTTCCCATTGTGATGTGAACATTTGAACTTGTCGAGACAAGTCATTGATGAATTTATGAAAAAAGTTGTAAACAAAATAATTATCAAAATTAATTGTCTTTGGCAGATGATGACGAACAAAGATCCCTAATATCGCGGGTGCAGTTGGGTGGGAAACTTTGTGAGACCCCTGCCTTCCTTTGTGCCCATTATTCCATTTGTCTTTTGTAAAAACTCAAGTGCAGCTCCATCAAAGGCGATGACAGAGCTGTCAGAGAGCGCAGAGGGGTATGGAGACACTTGATGATTTATGATTTAGAAATTAATGTTTGCTCTTAAAACAGCCACCGCGCACAGATTATGATAATGCCATGACACGCACCGAGATTGATGAAGGCACTGTAGCATTAATTGATTGTTCTGTTTGTCAAGGGAAATTGTTTTTCTGATATGATTAACCACTACTTTTTGGCAACGCTCATTTGCAACGGAGAATTGCTCAGATTATGCAGAGACAGTTTGAGTGAGTAATACACAAATTCTTAATTATAATAGATGCCTCAACAATTGTTGGTTTTGTCAAGAGTGGCAAAATATTATGGCACTCTTCTTTTTAAATATATGTGTTGAAGTTAAACTGATGAAAGTGCGTGGCTTATTCAAAAACTTTAAAAGTGAAGTGTGTGGCCATGAGGCCTCGCCTCTTCGTGTCTGTTGGGGTCCGCTGAGAGTGATGGATGAGAGCTACAGGCACCGTGTCTGCCCAGGCTGTGTCAATATTAACCTGTGAGGATGAAGGGGGCTACCACACACCCTCCCATCGCCCCCTCCCCACTCTCTATCCTTCCATCCTGCTCCCTCACCACAATATGGCAGCTGTCAGATTCAAGCCCATTAATCCTCACACGCGCACGGCAAGTGCGCGCACACAGAAGCGCTTCCTTCACTGACAGTCCCATTTCTCAACACCGGTACCCTGATGAGTGCAATGAAGCCACCCAACTTCATTAAAACACACATATTCACTCAAATAAGGACAAACATACGAGGCAAGCCGCATGAAAGCTCAACACATGTGCGTGCGTGCGTTTGCCTCCAGGAGTAAATATGCAAGCATTTAAACGTCAGTCGGAAAGAAGCAGTCTTCCTGATTTGCAGTACAAATGCTCCGACGATGTTAATACTCAAACGTTATGACCCAACTGTGTACATCTGCACTCTTAACTGCACACCCACATACTCACACACACACACACACCGGCAGCGAGATACATTGAGAAAATGAGTGAAGTGCAAATCTCAGAGATAACACGCAGGGCGACAGTCTGTCTGCCATTTGGCTCTTAACTGAGTAAATTACTACTCATATCGCCAGCCCCTCCTCTTTCTGCCCCTTTCTGCCACCCTGAGATTCACAGATTGCCTTTCTCTTATAAATTGCCAACATGTTGGCTAATGATCGCGCCCTCCTTTGCCAAGTGACTCACATAACCTTGTGGCAAAACCTATATACTGCATGTGTCATTATTATTTACCTGCCGACACAGAAACCTTCGAGGGCACTCCTTTTTTGGGTCCCGTTTTTGGTTCTGTCAGTGATTTCATACTGTCTTTAGGAGCTATTTAGTTCAAATAACTATCCACTAGTTCAAATATATATCCACTTTGGAGAAGAGCCATTCGCGTGAATGTAAAATAAGTTTTGAGGGGAACATGCTCTGATGTTAACTTGAATGCTTGCAAATGAATTTCCCAATAAACATGCACCTTGTTTTGGACCCAATAATCATTTGGGCAAAGAGTACAAACAGATTCGGCCCAACTTCTATCAAAGACCCATTCTGTATCTGTAGTTGTCTGCGCTCCACAGGTAGCAAGTCTTTAGCGGCGGCTTGCAGCTCTCCCAACCTGCCATCATTATGCACAATAGCCTTAGGTACCAAACTCAGGCCTCATAACTCACGCCCTGTGTGAGTAAATTCCCATGCAAACACAGTCAAAGCAAAAACACATTTCCTGCTGTCGCCAACATCTCCGGCAAAGAATTAATCAAGCGTTCATCCATTTAGGATCTTTGCATACCCTTTCCGTCAGAACGCTAAGAGAGTTGTGAGCTCTTCTCAGGCGATGGTTTCGCCACCCTGATGAATCCATCAAGCGAGCTTTGATTTATACATCTGTCTGTGATCACAGCGGTACAGCTACAGCAAATGGGGTGGCAAAGAGCGAGCTGACACCACCCTGCTCAAACACACACACAAGCATATTACATTTACCAGGCACGCACATACACAAAACAACAACAGCATTGTTGCTTATGAGGTCTTTGGGAAGACAGAGGGGAAAGGGAGGGGGTCGAAAAGTTTGAAACAACAGACTCCCAAATGTCTGTCTGTCTGTCTAATATGTTGTTTTTCTACAAGCTTCATTCGCTCAACTCTGTGCAGGGATTTGTAGGGCCAAGATGCAAGCGTTGAGTCCACAAATGTTTTGTTTTGTTTATTTGTTTGCCCTCAAAGCCCAAGCAAGCCACTGGGGGAGGATGCAAGAGGAGGAAAAATACGTAATTTCACATGTGATATGGGGCTGAAATAATGGGTGGGTTGAGCATTATCTCCATAAGCATTTTTAACGTATAAAACAATACAAGTTTGCAGTATATATTTAATCTGTTTTGCTGAGGTTATTTTGTCTTGCGTGAGGCTGTAATGATACAGAGATTTAAGGAGGGGCCAAGGGTTGTGGAGGCACCCTGCGTTTCTGGTCTTCAATCTTTAGTCCCTGGGAGGCCCTCCCTACACCTGCTGTCTCGGAGTGACTCTCATCAGAAAGCATTTACAGAGTGCCGTGGCTGCGGGCCCCTTCATTAATGAGCATAATTATTTGTGCAAGAGGCAAAAGGGAACACTGGCCCCGCATAAACAAACAGAGGGGCCGGAGGACCGTGAACAAACAACACATTAGAGACAATCAACGTTGACAAAACAAAACAGTATCTCTGATAAATATGTAGACACAGTATATCAGAGATTAATAAACCGTACAGGCAAAACTTGCTGAATTCTTTGGGATTATCTCATGTTTTCTGAAGTAAATCTACCACATGAGGTTATATTTAAATATCTGCAACACAAAACACGTCAATTACCATGGCCTGAGTGTGTATGTGTGTGTGTGTGTGTGTGTGTGTGTGTGTGTGTGTCTGTGCGTGTGTGAGTGAGTGTGTGACAGGCTGCAGGCTCCTGTCCTTCCTACAGTTCATCAACCCCACAGCATGACAATTCTTCATCCGACCAATGCTTCATCTGCCAGCGCTAATTTTTGAGACAAAAAAACTCAGTTAACAAAAACACTCAGTGACATTAGCAAACCGGGAAAAAAAGTTTTTTCTTCTTCCATTCTTGCCAAGTTCTTGTCATCAACTACCTTTTGAAAAGTTGTACCGAGTCTGGGGCTCACAGAGAAGCCACCACCGTCTCCGTAATGCTTGTTGTTTTATTTATTAGATCGCACGGTGTTCTGGAAAGTGACAGGTGAGAAAGTGGTCCCTACTTTTCTTTTAATGCTGGAGAAAGTGACTGATGGTCTCAAGGGTGTAGATCAGTTTTCGACAGCTTTGTTTTGCATTTACAGGCTTGATCTGTAGAGTGAAAATTTGAAATGACCCTTAAAAAGTCCTTATTTTTGTCAATAGTAAAACCAACATGTCACTACTCGGCCATCAGCTATGGACCATTCATTCCATTCACGTTATATTGACACATAAGGTGTAGTCAGCGCTTCACAGGACTGTAAAAAAGGTTCTGGTCCGGGTTAAGCCACAGGATGGTGCTCTTTCCGGCTCCACTTTTGGAACATAATTTCATGTCACCTGGTACATATAGTACATCACATAGTCACAAGTTAGATTCACGGCGCTGGGCAGTAGGCAAGCTCATCCCAAGTAAAGTATCAAGAGCTTGTGATCGTACAGCGTCTTTATCCATCCCCTAACCATTGTGTTCGAACATCAAGAAATGCTGGGCGCTGGGAAACATTTGAATTGGAATGTCAGGGCTCACTTCTGTGTCAACGTTGGGCGCAATATATCTCTTCACAACGTGAGTACGCTAGACTCTATGAGTGAGAGCGTGTTGGTAAAACAAGCCTTTTTATTAACCAACTTTTAATACCATAAATGCTACACATTTCTGTGTAAAATGTATCGAGCATGATGTTTTACAACTGATCGTGTTGACTAGTTTAACTATGGAGGACCAGAATCATCGGATCAAACACGCTTCCTTCGGCAGATCTCTGGATTAAACTAGCAAATTTCTGAATAAAATTCAACATTCAGGAGACTCTATTGTCTTTGTATTACCAGAATGGTAGATGTCGAGTGACGTTGCACATTTGATCACCGGCCAGTACCATCCAACAAAGTTGTTGTCACCGCCGACCAGGCAATGACATCGAAGTGCTTCCATGAATCTAACACCGTCCCGCACAAGTGCTGGCAAACACCCACGCATGGATCCAACTTTGAGAAACACATAAACCATTACAGACTAATTGAATCTAATTTATTTAGTTTTCTGGAAAGAATCATTTAAGGCAGAACTTCCCCGAGCCCCTTCTATAAATGACTCCCACACGATTTGCACTCTTTTCAAACACAATTAAAAAATAATATATAAATATATACACACTGCAAACGACATGCATATGAGGAGTTCATTTTGGAGCCCGATCTCAGGTCATTAGTAACCCACTATGACGCACTGGTTTTGAAGGGTCCGCTGGCGACACACAGGCCCCTGGCCATTTATTCTATATTAAGTCACTAATGCTTCTCTCTCCTGCTCCTTCTGTCTCTCCCTCTCTCTCTCCTGACACACAGCATGTCGGCGCAGCACTGGTAAAATATGCACATAGAGTCCGGTACGCAGCCACATACAAAGTCATTCAAATGAATGGTTATTTATTCACTAAACGAGGATCTGGGTGTTTAATGTTCCTTGGACGTTAGGTAGTTTTCTGGGGGAGGCAGAGCCGTACCCCTACGGCTACAGACATCATTTATTTTACACATAGCTTAATACCGCACACTAGGCAGTCGCCGAGAAAAATGGGATTTGGAAGTGAGAAGAAGATAGAAAAGAAACAATGAATTATTTTTGGGGAGGAGTAGTCGTTGTGCTGGGTGAACACATTAGAAGTAGTGGCAGACAGAGGATGAGGGGTCGACCTGGTGAGGGTGTACTGAGCGGGCACATGGTGTAAATGTGAATTTTAAAAAGGCAACAGGAGATCGTAAAAATAAAGTGAATGTCAAGTTGCAGGTGTTTTTTTTGTTTTTGGTGGTGCGACACTTTGATTTACATCTTATCTGCATGTAGAAGCCTGCAACATCCCAGGGATAGTGAGCGGCGTTCTTGATAGCCATATACATTTATGTATACACAGTATATAGTTTTTTTCTTCAACTTTTAAAGGGAAAAAGTTATTACAATGTTCCGAAAGTATATCCTCCTTTGAAACACAGTTTTTTTATTATAATTTTTTTTTTGCTTGTGATTCCTAAAATCTATCCTATTTATATTTCATATTTTGTAATGTTTGGCTTCATATATTGTAAACATAAAGATGAAAGGAAAAAGAACAACTAATTTATTTATTTTAGAACTGACTTCTCCTTTGAAGAAAATGTTTTTTTTTCAACATGGTACCAGCTTCTGGGCTCTTATTTTAGTTTTTGGTTAAAAACGTTTTGAATATTTCTTTCATTTTTAGTCAATTTCTAGTTCACACTGTATACTATCATTTATGAGTTCTGGATTGTTTAAAGGCTATAAAGTGCACTAAAGACACCGGAAATATGATGCTGCCTGACACAATAATAATCTAATAATTTTTTATTATGTTTATTATACCGTGTATGCACATATATTAAACTTTATTTTAATCAGATAATTGGAGCAAGAATTAATTTTTAAGACGACATTTTTTTTCATGAAAAAAGTCACGAACTGAAAGTGACAGTAGCGTACCTCTTCATCAGCAGCCACTGAAGCCAGGGCCAAGGTGATGCCTCTATCCGAGAACTCCTTCAGGTCAGAAGACAACAACCGCTCCAGGTCTAATCCCATCCACACACACGCACATACCAGAGGACTAACAGTTATATAAAGACACACATGAGGAAAATACAAAGAGTTTCCCGACAGACAAAAAGAGACACATGAATCACTGCCCTCTCCTAAAGCGAGAGGTAAGTTGTTACCACAGCTGCTCAGTTTAACATGGTCATTAACATTAAAAATGAAAGATACGCACCTTGGACATTATCCTCCTCACTCATCCTTGTGGGGACCTCACTGCATCGCTTCAAAGATCTCATGAGGTTCTCCAACTCGGCTGACGGATGGCCCCGTCTCTTCATTTGAGCTTCACTTTGTAGTTGCAGAGCCACTTCAAATACACATTTAAATTCACAATTTATGTGTTATGTGTTGTCTAAACATGTTTAAAACCTGAAAAAAATGTGAATACTAATTATAATAAAATAAAAAAAACACGATAAAAGCTCAGGGTTTTTTTCAGTGTGAATTTACTCTCCGAAATAGACTGCTCTATTATGGTTTATTTCTGCCATCTGCACCTTAAAATAAGCAGATAACAATGGCTGCAGAATACGAGTTTCACAGTATTCCCATAATGTATGTGTAATGGGTAATTTTTTCAATTCCATTATGTCGACAAGATTTACTTTAACATTTGCTCAATTATTTTGCTTTTAAAAGTAATTATTTGGAGTGATGAAGGTTTTTCTTTTTGATTACTAGAAGTAAATACTGAATAAAATGAATTTTATGTATAAATATATATTATGTCTTTCACAGTAATTTCCATAATGCTCACAATATGGGTGAAGGGACTTGAAATGAAATGTCTAAAAGATAAATTAGATTTATTACCTTTATAGAAGAAATTCCCAAGCAATTTTATATTATTTATACATCTGTTCATATTTACTAAATTGAAGTTAGTGCATGATGCTCATCCATTCTGGAGATGTGTGATCGCGAGAATGAGTTGAGGTTTGAGCTGTCAAAAGTTTGAGCTTTTCGCCTTTGAAAACATGACATTTGGACTAAATTTAGAATTAATGATTTTATTCTAATTAGCAAGATGTTTTGCCTGCCCCCGTGTGTGACTCTGAACCCCTTGTTTTTACACTTTAATTTACTTCCCTCAATGCACCGTCTGTCTCGGATTGTAAATCACACCGAGAGACAGCTGACGAGAACTGCAGAAGAGCAGTATTGAGCAGGGATCACTCTGCTCTAATGGCAGCAGTGGTTGCTAGAGAACCTTAACACACTTCCTAGACATTGACCTGCTCCGAGGCCATCTGCCATTCGTCACTGACTTTCTTTCAACATCTTACACACGCCATATATTTACATGCCCACTATAAAAACGCAATTGGGCTTCAACCCAGACTTTTTCATTCTATCGTGCTCTGAGAGTCGTCCCTAGTATTTGCAACCATGTATAACGTCTTGTAAAACTTTTCTCAAAACAATGCTTCACAAAATAACATATCAAACAAAATCAACGTTCATAAAAAAAAAAAAGTCCCATTACAGAACTCAATAAGTCTTTCTGCATCGTTCCTTCCTCACATTTTCAAACCCCTCTCTCTTGTGCATCTTCCTCTCTCCTGGTGGGTGTTAAGCGAGTCATGTCAGGGGATTTGCGTGTGTCCTCCTTCATCGCCCCATTACTCCCCCTGGGGGGCATCTGCTCTTCTCTCACCTCCAAGAGTCTCCCTCAGCGCTGCCGCGATGCGCTCTGGTGGATCTTGAAGAATCTCTTTGGCAACCACTGCCAGTGCGGACGGTGCCCCATCATGAGCTGCGTCCAGCTGCCTGTTGTTATGGACCACTCGAACGATGCTGGACTCCAGAGAGTGGTACTCAGAGCTGGCAGGGAGAGAAGGTGGGGGTGAGAGGATATATGGATCGCTTCAGGAGAAACAGCAATGATTGTGAGGCATTTGCATAGATTCATCTTCCCTTAAGGCCATGAATGATGAACACACATACGCCTGAAATAAACACTCTCAATTTTTGCTGAAACAAATACAGACTTACTGCCAGGAACCAGCTAGGCTCTACATCAAGGCTACAATCTTCGCTCGCATGCCATGTACTCACAACAACATTTGGTGCAGTAAAATGACTTAGAAGGGACTATAAAATGAGTATTTGGATGTGGATCATCGGAGGTGATGAAACTAGAATGAAAATTTTAATGCTAGAACGTGTCATTAATATGATAAACTGGGCACAATCTAATACATACCCCTACCTTCACCATGAGACCTTAAACCCATCACCAGGAAACAGCGAAGGCGAGCACTATGACCGACCTGTCTAGCAGTCCATCGCTCAGCAGGGTGAGTGAAAGCTTTCCAACGCTATGGAGCTTTATCAGATCTACATCTGCTCTCCACAGCAGCAGGCTCTCATGGATGTTGACCCGCCGCAGAAACCTGACCGTCTCCTCAGCCAATACACCTTGTTCACAGCTCAGCACTGGCAAGCACAGTCTGTCAGCTGGCGCCCCCTGTGGTCACAACAGAAACCCAAGTGAGGCCAAGTTTTTGAAGACGCAACAGTGTTGGTGTTGACACATTCCATTTGCATTCTCAATGTGTCCAAAATATTGACAGTGATATAAGAGCAGGAAGTGGATCTGAACACAGTATGTGGCAATCGACAATGTTAGATCGGGAAAAAGAAATGTATACTATATATTAACAATATATGTGAGTCATTGTTATTTGTATTGTTTGCAGATGACACAAATTTATTTTATCTGCTTGGAGATTGATGGAAAACACTGAAAAGAAAATTCATTAAATTCTCAATTCATTGTCTTTTCAAACTGAAAAGTGGTGGCACCTTGTTTAACAAATAATGGAAAGCGGTCATGGAGAAATTTCTGGGTTTGAATATAGACAAGCAGCTCATATAAAAACAGTACAGAAACAGTAGACACAACTTCGTATAATCAACAAATGTAAATGAAAGAGACAACGTTGTACTCTGACACTCCCACACGTCCTCTGGAGACACAGTGTGGGGGACCTCCTGTCACAGTAACACAAGACCACTGCTACTGCTGCAGAAAAAATATAATGTTGAATAATGTAAACAAACTCCTGATGAGGACCTCCATCGACTATGTGCTCGAACCACACTGAGACAAATGTACACTGCAATAGTGGGAGTGAAAATGTGAAACTTGATGACAAAGGAAATGAAAAACCTGAACAAATCTGGACAAGAGAAGATCAGAAGTAACGATAACAGCGACAACACAAGTGACTGACAGTTAAAAAAAAAAGACAAAACAGTACCACTAAACTAAAATTTTTTTCCCCTTGTGCAGAACATCAGTATTCCAGTGCTATTGTTCATGCTGTGATGTGTTTTGGGATTCACTATGAATACAAAGGAGGTGAAACTCATTCAGTATTAAAACCTGAAATAATGGAACAATATTCAAAAGTATTTGCAAAACTCCTGTGGCACTGCATGTGAGACAGAAAAAAAAGTTTTGCAAATTAAAACACTCTGAGAGAAAGTGTTAAAACCACATTACCTGACTGAGGTGCAGCGCTAAGCACAGAGTGGCCGCCACAGTGTCAGCATCTGCTCCTGGTCCTCCAAGAACAGCATGGACACCATCCTCAAACTCATTTGCCTGCAAACACACACAGACAGAGAAATTATGAACAGCTTTCATCGTGGATTATTCCATAAAATATGGGATATCACTCAGCTTGACTGCATGAGTAGAAATTACATGAATTTAACACTCCTTGCCCACATTACCACTTTAGAGACTGCAACATTAAAAAAAGCAAAATTAATGATGCTGCGGACCGCGTGGATGAAATGCTAATAACAAGAATAATCGCCACACATCAATCTAAATTATGAAAAAGATATATACAACACTGAAGCATGGCTATCAGTGTGCCATTATTTTAACCCAACAATGCAGATAAAAGCTCATTTAAGTGCAGCAGATCCATTACCAAGACTGAACGTTGCTCTGCTTATTTTCTCAATTCTGCCACATTCACTTTTGAGATTAGACAGAAACATTTTCCCCCCAATTCCGCCCCTCCATCAGATAAGCTGAATTATCACATCTGTACCTGCAGTCTGCATAATTAATCAGAATGTGGGAACAATACATATCTCAAACCCATCTTGATGGATGTGCGAGCCGAGGACTGGCAAGTGACTACTGCAACACAACCAGAACACTGCATTCAAGTGTCGACTGGAAACAGTTTTATTCCAACTTCAAAATCCTAAAATCTGTTTCAGTAGGATGCTTGGTAAATATTGACACAGCAAAGCGTCATTTGAACTTCATGAGTGACAAATGTAAAGTCACAGTCTGAGATTGAGTGTCTCATGTCAATCAACTTGGCTGCAATTTCACACATATTTGTATGTTCTTCTGCAATCACAATACAACTCCAAATTAAGGAGCCATTCACTGAGGAAAGTTGAGTTTTCAGTTCTTCTTTTTCTTTCGGCTTCTCCCTTCAGGGGTGGCCACAGTCATCTTCCCCCATCTCACCCTGTCCTCTGCTTCTCTCATGAGAAAGCAACACAGTTTTCCATGTTTAGTTTAAAAATGGAGTCTTGATCTGGTAATTACAATGTTATAATCTCTTTCTGATACAATGTTTATTGATGTTGTGTTTCCGCTTTTCTGTAAGCACTTTAATGTTGAAGTTTATTTTGTTCTGACAAATAATAATAATAAATAATTACAAATAAAAGAATTCTTCTAGTGAAGAAAAATGGTTTTCTCCTGAACTTGTTTGTTCAGATAATTTGGTTGTACTCGTTGGTTTGGCCGTCTTAGATGGAATGAATAAATGGACAGAAATATTTGACTTTGATGCATATCTATCTATCTATCTATCTATCTATCTATCTATCTATATATATATATATATATATATATATATATATATATATATATATATATATATATATATATATATATATATATATATTCAAGTTTGATGAATATCCAAACATCTCTTTTCACATTCTTTTCCTCAGCTTCATAACGCAGTGATTCTTTCTCTCTTCACGTTTTAGAGCGCATTTGTTTGGTTCTGCATTTAGGTTTTAGCCAACTTCTAAACCGTAAAGCAAACTTTGACAGTCTACGAGTATCAACAAAGTTTTGAAGTGAGACGTCATTGTTAGCTGTTCGCTCTGTTAGCTCAGTGCAGACAGTCTTTGGCGTCGCAGGTCCGACGAGGAGCAGTTCCATCATTCTGTAGTGGAGGTGTGAGGTCAAGTTAGAGGCGCATCAGGTTTAAAAACAACTGGAAGTTGCGCATTAGACCGGCTTGAGATGAAATGTTATTTTCTGGTCCACTCTGCCTTATGCCCTGGATGTAGCTTAATTGAAATCATAAATATTGATGTGAGTTTCTACTACGTTTATTGTGTCATTTTTAATTTATTTGCTCGTGAAAAAACACAATTATTTGGACTACACAAATGACAGATCAAGAACTTTTTCTCACAGCTTTTCTCTCCACTAACTCCTGTTCATATTTTTTGTTAACTTGGGTCCCATGAGGCAGAAGTAGATGAGCGGGACTGAGGCTTCCCATACACACCCAAGTCATGTTGGTATGTATGTGGTTGGTGGTAAATTGAAGATCTTTTGTTCAGTGGGTTAGGGATAAGAGAAGATATTGATAAGAATGATATTATTACTACTACTTTCATGTTTGTAATTCTGTCATCAATCTGTTATTGTTAAAAAATGGCTGAACAGTACCACTAAATTTTTTTTTTTTTCCCTTGGGCAGTACATCAGTATTCCAGTGCTATTGTTCATGCTGTGATTAATTGCTGTGACTAAAATAATGTGTATGTAATGTAATGTATACAAAAATAATATATATATATAGATATATATAGATAGATAGATATATAGATAAATATATAGATAGATATATAAACAGGAGTTTTGCAAATACTTTTGAATATTGTATAATATAAAACATATTGATGACAGTGTTTTAAGTTAAGAGGTTTAATGTAAAGAAAAAAAAATGCAGAAGGCTGATGTGAAAAAGTCCAGTGAAAAACAAACATAATGTCCACAACGCTTACCGAGGTGGGGAAATGAGAAAGGCCCAAGTAGAAAAGAGAAATTCGATAAGGGAGCGTGAAGATGGGGAGTGAACTTAAAGAGCGAGGGAATGAAAGGATGGCTACTGTAAGAGGCTTCTGTAGGATGAGGAAGGAAAAGCTGGCCAGTTCCTTCACTGGAGACACTGATGGAGCAGAAAATCAATACTAGATAGAGAAAGGAAGTGAGGCATTAGCGGAGGAAAAGGCCACTAAGTGTCCTACTGCAGTGCGAGCATGAGTGTGTGTCAATCTGATGTGTTTCTATCAGAGGCTTCTTTTCCTCTGCTTTTGTCGGGTTTGTAAATGTGTCGCCTTTAAATGACAGATGGGCAAATCACTGTCAGTAATTATCCTCTCTTAATGACTCTTTTTGCACATCATTAAAGCGGTTAACTTTGCTCTACGTTATCACCCAAAGCCCAAATTTCCTCACACTCATTTATGGACGAAAAAGGACAACACTTAGGGGCTGATTTATTACAAGTCTGAGAAAAGAAAGAAGCAATGCGGTTAAGAGTGAAGCAATGCATTAAGAGAGTGTTGCGAGGAAGCAATGTGAGGCGCTTAGACGCAAGTGAGTGTGTCCTGGAAGGAGAACGTATCATTCAAGTTCTGAAACTCTGTTAACAATTCTGTCAGAAGGAATTGCACATTTTAAATCTTGGTTTTACTGTAAGCATAATCGTGACAGCAGCAACGAAAGAATACAGCACTTATATTTCCTCCTTTAACATTTTTTTTTATAATTTTATTTATTATCTTATGTTGGCGCAAACCTCAGGTGGGTTCATTTTACTAACAACCAGACCATCTACTGCAGCAAATACCAAAGCTGTGAGCGATAAGAGACTTAAGCGTTTTTTCCTACAGTGAGTGACACTTTAAAAAAAAAAAAACGTGTTGAATTCACTTAAATCCTGTTCAAATGGCAGTGTTGTTGAAAGAAAATTGTCACGTCCAGAGCTCCTTGCTTATTGAAACCCATCTTTTATGCTGTTCTTTATCAGTGATGTTGTATACCTTTTGTTATGTTTGCCTTCTTTGGACATGTTGGAAAAAAGCTGCTCTTTGTCCTAAATTATCTGATTTTTTTTCTCCCCTTTCTCCCCCTAGTTTCGTGTGTCTAACAGTCCGACTGTTAGACACACGAAACTAGGCTGCCTCGCACAAAGACTTGCAAATGAGTCTCTAAAATTGTGAGAAAATCAAAATTATGACTACATAGTAAAGGAAAAGCAAGGAAAAACCACGGCACAATACATTTTCAGATCATCTTTGTGATGTTTGATGGTACTGTACTATGATAATCTACTTACAAAACTGAAGGAAAAGACAACACAGCTGTGTTCAAAGTCAAAGCCATTTCGCTCAAAAACAGTCTGTCTGTCTGTGGCCTAAAAGCGGCCGCTACTCAGCACATTGTTGCGCACTACCAAATACCCACAGACTAAAGAATATGAGAGCAGAGGAATACTGGGCGCACAAGCACTATATATAAGTGCCAGGTAATTTGGAGTATGGACGCTCTGGACAGAGGCCATCCACTGGCAAAGATGTGACTCATCAAAGCCGCTGTATTAGCAGGTTGAAAGCCAGTGATAAAGTATGTGTCTGAGAGAAGAAAAGAGAGGATGAGATGGTTGATAGTGATGCTATGTTACACTTTATCTGTGACCACTGGGACTCTCATCAGCTGCTATACTCCTTATCAGACAATTTTTTTTACTCTGATTTTACTTGCCTGATCTCCACTTGACCTCGGTGCTGCCAGATATAACAAGATTCATTCTTGATGAGTGCTATCCTGGCTATCTGGAGTGATACTTGTCCTCAACAAATTGAATAAAAAGCAAATCCTTCTACTTCGTATTTGTACTTTTGCCCGGCACACGCTCAAATAAAAATATATTTTGCATTTAACCCTGATTATCTTTCTGAATGTGAATTGAAAGGTCTTTTGTCTTGCAATATTCAATGTGGTCCCTTTAGAAAATTAATTCACCACCGTGTAATAACGCTGGCACAGACTGCCAGACAAAGAATCTCATAAGTGTTCTGTTGGACAGCTGCTGCTGATCAAACTAATAGATACGCGTCGAAAATTGCCAGGCTTGCATGTTTGCGCACCAGCCGCACAATGAGTGACAAATGTGTTTGCTCACAGCTTTGCACACAAAAACGATAATGCAAAATGAGTTATCGTAAAAAGGAATCATCACTGTATTTGTAATACGAACATGAAATAATATACATATTGATACAACGAGGATAACCACTGAATAGAAGCATCACAAACCAAAACGCTATATTACTACTACTGAAAGCAACGCATGCGGAAGTTGAAGGGGAGCAGCACCAGACCGCAACTTTATTACAGATATACCTCACATGGGTAATGACAATGGGGATTCACACACGCACATGTGTAGACATTATTTTTATGTTCTTGTTTACGTTCTCTGTTGTCCGTTAAACCCTTTGTGAACAGCGTTCTGTAAACTGTATAAATATAAGTTATTATTACTCCTACTATTACTAGTAGTAGTACCATTAAAAATACATATAATAATAATAATAATGTGTTGACTTTTGCCGCTGTGCTTCTGTAATACATAATATAGGAACATACGTTGATATCAATTTGCAAAAATCAATTTGCACAACCAATATTAAACCTGTTGTACTGGAGTCGTTTACAATATGTATGGAGGAACTGATGCTTCAACATAACATTTAGTCACATTTAGGCAGCTAACTTACATGTGCGATCAAATCAAATAGAAGTAACACACAGACATAAATTATGTCAGGCACGTCGCATCATTCACTGGCTCAACCTTTGCACCGTGATGAAGCGGAGGCACTTCACGGCTGAGAAGTTATAAAAATCAGCTGGTTTTGCAAATGACTGGAGGATGTTTATGGTTGACCTCTTCTACGTTAGCAAATACATGACAATATCTATACATATATATATGTGATGTCATAAGCTATAGATGAAACACACTTATCATTTTTAATCATCAAAGAAAAAACTAATTTTTGTCATATTTTAACATGAAGCACATTGGCTTAAGAAAGAGGCGCTCAACACCGGGGTGAGCTACTGCTGGAGTGGCAAAAAACGTGATACTCATGGTGGTGAAAAAGGGAAGCAGCTCTAGGCTCATCAGACTCATTCACATCAAAACAATAGAATCAATCAACACCAATACAAGTTGAGGTTTCTGCAGACAGTCACAAATTCTCAGCTGTCTTGGATAAAAGCCCAGAAAAGGGGACGGAACTTAAGAAAGTCAGTTATCTCACGACTAAGTCGATGTATCATTTCAATAATGCATGACATACATTAGATACTTCAGTATACATAGTCCACTAACCTGTAAAATTCAAGGTGTGTTAATACATTTCATACATGCCCTGAAACAATCCCTAACCACTGAATATCACAATCTGGACTCTGTCCTGTGGTTGCCCCCTATTAAAACCCAGCATTAGGACTGGACGCCTTACTGCAGCTAAAAGTCGCCCATAGTCTTCTCTTGTGATACTCTTGCAAGAGGTTGTTATTTAACTGTATTTACAGGAACAATCACCAAGAATTCTCAGTATTTAAAAGAGCCATAAGGTCAGGAGTGAGATGAATTAAAACTGGATCCATTTGGCGTCACCCATCTTAGTGGTGATCTGTAGTGAAAATACTATTTCTCCACATATTTCTTACCTCAACAAAATCAACAGAACTACATAATATACTGAAACAACACTTCACCTATGGCCTACTAAGAGACCTGAGTTGTAGATTTCATTTGTAGAGGTGTCATAATGAAAGGTGCAGTAAAGTCTTGGCCCAAATTGGAATTAGCCTTGGGAATCAGCCATATTTTAACATGTACCATTAACAGCTCAAGGTGCTTCAACTGTTCATCACGGCAGTTGTAGTGTGTGACAACATTGGTTTCACCAGTAACTATGTTAGCCATAGCATATATAGTGGTACCTCGGTTTTCGAACGTCCCGAAATTAGAACAAGTCAGAGTTGGAACAAAAAAAATTTGAGATTTTTTTGCTTCGGATTTCAAACGAAAATCCAGAACTCGAACGCCCCTGAAAAAAAGCCAGAAAGAACATAACGTGTGCGGACCGATCAGCTGACCCACAACGCGCTTTGTTATTGTGTATAACACAGCCTCTGGATGCAGACGTGTCCTGTTAGCTACATTTACTGACTGTTTTTTTCTTCATATTGAGGTGTAAAACCTTTCCTGTCTCCGCACTGGACCGTGGTAGAGTGTCACAGGGGAGGTGCTCGCTCTCCACACCTCCGAGGCTGGAGCGCTCACTCCAGGGTTTGATGTCCTGTTGGAGCTGGGACAGGGATGAGGCGAGTCTGGGACAGAGCGTTACTTGGTTTATGACTTTGTCACAGCCAAACTGCACAGAAGCGCACATTCAGAGCTGGACACGCACCGGGCACCTCTTCACTTCTGGAGAGACGTCACTCACTCGGCAACCCCTCCCACATGCAGCGGCCACACACATAGAGGAACAGCGCACCTGCAGCAGACACTCTACATTCACTCCTACAAAAGACTATTTTAAGGCTTGGAACGCATTAGTTCTTTTTTCATTAACTGTAATGGGAAAAATCGATTCAGATTTTGAACAATTCGCTTCTCGAACGGCCGTCTGGAACGGATTGTGGTCGAGAACCGAGGTACCACTGCATCTTGGACTAAATGTGGCCCATGGACCGTGCATTTGATACACCTCTGTTACACCATGACAAGTTCATATGCATCAACAATCCTTCATATTAAACTTCTCATCATTATTTTTCAGGTGAATCTGAGAATGAGTAACGGGTGATGGCACCATTTTGTAAAACAGGCAGGAAAGATCGGTAGTTTAACCAACGTGCACGTGACGAAACACTCTTTAGGACTTCCGGTTGTGTTAGGCTCCAATCGAGTTTATGCTCGATTCAATATGATACCATGCTAGCGCTCTCGTGGCGGACATGTTTTCAGAGAAACCCACATTTCCTTGCTTATTCTCGCGGGAAAAAGGGTGCACGAGTTGAGGTCGGTGTCTGCAGGGAAGAGCGGCCTGTGTGTAAACTTGTCAGTGTCTCCCTTCGTCAAACAGCAGCCTCGCAGAAACACGTTGATATTCTTGCACGCACGCGTCTCCACGGTGTTTTCACTGAGCAACACACGCCTCTCTGTCTGTGGCGTATCTACAGGTGTTCGCGAGACGCTCTCGCGTCCTCCTCAGCAACAGGACCGCAGCCTGTACCGCACACATCAGTCTCATCCATCACACCCACCGCCGCTGAGCCACTCACCCCCACTCTCCTCTGCACCGTTCGCAGATACTCGTCCATGTCGGCCTGCGTGTCCACGGTGCCGCCACCGATCTCTCCATAGACCAAGTTTCGCTGACGACGGCCGTGTGCGTGAGAGAGTATTTGTGTGCGGACGAGTGTTTTCCTGCCGCGACTCCCGCTGCGCTCGCACTGCAGCAGTCCGCCGCTGCGCTCCGTGGGTCCTCCCTCCTGCTCGTCACGGTGAACCTACAACACGGAGCGGTGGGTGTGACGGCGGAGAGGAGAGCCGTTCTGTGATTCAGCCGCTCTCCCTGCGGTAATGCCCCCCCCTCCGCCCTCTAATCAAATACAACCTGCCCGTCACACAACCTCTGCTCACCGACCACCAATGAAGAGACGCGCTCCATCACCGCGGCCAGCACCCCTTCACTGCCGAGGAACCCCATATGTTCATCCGATTTTTGATCCACTCAATTCATATAATATCATTAGAAATAGATCAGATGTTTCTTCGCTGATTACGATGTAGAATTCACAATTTAAAAGTGTATTTTTTTTTGTTGTAGCATTGTTGGAGCCAATATTATCAATCCTGGGGTCAAGGGTCATGCAGAAAGGACTTAATGTTTTGTTGCTTAAAGTGATGAAACATTTGCAAATCTTTTGGGTTTTGAAGTTTATCGTCAGTTAATGATCCATCAGATACTATAGTCATTCTTAATTTACATTAGTTTACAAGTTACTCTTAATTGTCAGTAGCTGTGTCCTCTGGTGGCCGAAGACTCTGAAGTATGGATTATGAAACAGTGCGCACAGCCAATGATTTTGAGAGGTAAATTGTGTTTTTTTAAGCCACAGCTTGCAGGTGATTTAAAAAATAGACTGTGTGTATAATTAAGTTAAGTCCACTGGTGTGTACTGAAATCAGCAAATTTATTCCCGCAAGCTTGGAGAGACCTGTACTTTTCTCATACTGTAGCGGTATGAATACAAGTGTAATTCGTCTAGTTGGACTGAACTGGGCCTCATCTGACCACATTCACTACTGCTGTCATGGATGGACATTTATCTATATACTGTTTAAACCACAATAACAACATTTAAATTCAGTTTCAGAGTTTGCAAGCAAACATTTATGTATGGAAGTGAGCTGGATAATAAAAGGTACTGTATTAAAATATTGAATTTAAAACATTTGTTCCACTGAAAATTGAGGTGTTTTCGTTCCAACTATTCTATATATTGATAACCAAATACAACGCATTATTACCTCACAATAACTCTTGTTGTGAGCATTAAGGGGCCACTGTTGTGACAGCACCACTGCCACTTCATGCCTATGTGTCAGGAAAAAAGTTGTCAACCGTAAAATGAGAAGGAAAACCGCATATTTGAAAGTAATCTTTGCGCTCACTTGCCGGGGGCATGTCCTCTGAAGTGTGTCATGTTGAAGTTTTATCCTCAATGGTGAGGAAACCCCTAACCTCCATTCCTCCACACAGCATTAAAATGATTTCTTGTGTTTCATCGAAAGCTTTGTTGGTCTGCATCAAGTACAAGTAGTAGGGCTTGGACTAAATCATTCTGGTATAAAATATGAGCTATCAGAATTGTTTTCTAGGCAACTTCAACCCCACTATATAGTAAGTAAAACAACAATTAAAGCAAAGACAAAAGAAAGCAAAAGTTAGTGTTAAGGATTTCAGGACTTACGTTACTCAATAATATCTGCAACGTGACTTTAATTCTCGCCAAACCACAATGCTGAGAACGAAAGAGATGGTTATTTATCTGTGAGAGACAATATGCAGTCCATGACCGATCCTCTTATTCGTATAAACCAGCTAATAGCTTCCAATATGCAGTAAAGTAAGTGATGCTCCCGAGATAATGGAAGTTGCTCTAGTGTACTGACCATGTCCAGAGCCAAGAAGACTTTCAGGCTTTAGTGTGAAGCCAGACACAATCGATAAGACCAACGTTTGCATCCAGCTGAATCAAGCCACAATTGATTTGATCTGAAAGGGACCCTATTATGTTTTTTATGTTTTACGACTTGAACATGAAATGTCCACATACCATGTGCTGGAATGTGAAGGAACAATGTCCATCCATTTCTGAGTAATTTATTTTTTTAAATGACAGACATGGGGTCCACGCTAAACATTCAGTATTGCTCATTCCTGAATATCGTTACGTCATAAGTGTTGACATCAGAAACGCTTGCTCATCTAACCTGCAAAGGATCACGGGATCGATGACACATCGCACAGTAAAAATAACACCACTGACAGACTTCATGGAGCGACTTTTCAAGCAAGATGAACTTTATGAAGGCTCAGTGGACAAAGTCCACAGCACAAGAGTTTTATTTTGCAGCCAATGTGTCACAACTTTGCCGACATGACTCGCCACATTGCAGGTTTTGTGTGAAACCACTCAATTGTTTAACACCATCTTCACCAAGGCTGCTGTCCTTATTAAAAACAAGTCTCTTGCAATGAACTTAAGCACATACAAATTCCTTATACACAAAAGAAAACTGTGAACTTAAGTGTGTACATAACAAGAATGAGAAACAGGTCAGTTTTAAATGTTTTGGTCATTGATATTTGCAATCCGTTGAAACAGAAACAAAATGTTATACTGCCAAATAACTCAAAAAGAGTTTTACTTGATTTTGTTATGTCTTGTTTTGTCAGTGGAAACAAACTGCCCTTATTGTAATGTGAGTCATGGCTTCCAGGTTTGAGAGATCACTGGTGTGTACTTGTGAGTGAACTGGAGTATGACAAGCACATTAAATTAGATGCAAGGCATCTTAAAATACAGTATTTTAAAACATGTTAGTGGATCAAGTCACAACCTTCGAGAGGATTTAGATCCAGGAGGTTCTAAGCAACCTACGACCCCCAAGTTCTATGAATGGGTGTTGCGATATTGAATAGACTTTGACTTACTGTGACGGCAAAGATGTCCCTCAAAGAATCAACCAAAAACTGGTGCCTTGGAATAAATTCAGCATAAATCAATAAAAAGATGATACTGGCTGAGCCAGCAGAGCAAGTTAAGAAAATGTGTCATCAATAAATAAATACAAAACCACACATTCTTTACGCACAATCACAGTAGAAAACATTCCACTTAAAATCTCTCTATTCCCCCGTGTATACTGAGAGACAGATCTGGTGTCATAATACTGCAGGGATATACAAGTGAACCCACTGGCCAAGGCCAAGACCGGCCACCAGGTGCAGCCAAGACACGCACCACTAGAGCGCCACTCATCCCTTGCCCCACATTGTGAGCCAAGCTGGGAGGGCACACATGGGCAAACACCAAAGCAGCTATACACAATTAGAATAAATAAATGAAAGAAGGCTAACAGTTTAATGAAAAATATTAATTCATAAACAAGATGTTACTAAATAAATAAATAAAAGGGGCAGCTTTAAAAAATTGTATATATTATAGGCATCCAAAGATGAATCAGTAAAGTGGTTAAGATTAGTTTATATGTGTTTAAATATTACATATTGATGTTACACTTATTATTGTTGAAGTAAAGCTGGGAGCGATAACTTATAATAATGAATGAATAGTCGATCATAACACTGAGGAGCAACGATCATGTTTCAACACATTCGCAATGGAAATTATTATTATTATTATTATTATTGTTTCCAGTCAGTCCTACACAGCCGCCATGACTAAAATTAGGGGTCTCCAGCGAAGGGATTTAAGTCTCCATTCATGGCAACAGACCTAATTGATTTAAATAGCTTTCCTGCGACAATGTGCCCCTTATGACTTGAAGTGGGGTCTTAAAGATTATTAATATTATAATTACCCCACACATGTGAGGGGAAGACAGAGAGGAGAAGAGTCTTTTGCCCTTAAGCCGAGCAAATGATGATCAGAGACGGGGACGAACAGCCCACCGACACTGACACGTGTAACACAGCACCTCAGAGCAGACCCCCTCCCCACCACCCTTGTTCACCACACCTCCCTCTCCATGCCGCCTCCCGCTTGTAATTTATGCAAAATTAATTGATACATCTTTTATAATTGATGTGCTGTAAACTTAATGAGTAATTTATGTAATTAGTCAATTAAGGCTAATTCCAGCATATGTTCGACATGCCCAGAAGGTGCGCTTTACAACTAGTTATTTGTCCAAGAGTTGGGCGCCAGCACAGAGCGCAGACAACAACCCTATTCATTGTGTTATGCAGATTGGCAACAGTGTCTATTTAACAGCCCCCTTTGTGGAAATAGATGTAATATTGATCTTTCCCGTGCGCTCAAAGAGGTTTTGAAACAGTGACAAGCCCTTGGAGGCCCCGCCGCTCCAAAACAGATTTTTCAGGTGCCAAGAAAACAAACCGGGAAAAACACTTCTTTATTTAGCAATGGATATACGTGCTCTGGTCGTGGCGGAGGTGAAGAGTAGGATCTTTAAAATATGCCCAGCGCTGTTACTGCTGACTGTCTGAGTCGAACTGAAGGGCCAAGACATTAAGGGGAGGCGCACTAGCTAATTAATTGACACAGTTTTGAATATTCATACCAAACACAACGAGCTCACACTTAATTACATGGTCGGACTTCTCTCATAGGAGGCTAAGTCACGAAAGGCTTAATTATTGTAATGTATTCTGGGGCCCAGTGGGGCAACGGGGAGACAGGAGCCGTCAAGGACCCAGTCATGACACCTGGCCAGAGAAAAGTGTGTGCTGGGAGGGGAGGCTCTGCTGTGTGCTGTGTGGAAGTCAGAGGAGGAAGTTTGTTTACATCCTTGCAGGATTCACCAGAGAGTGTTTGAACAGACAGACAGCCGCCGGACGCCCCTCTCAGCAATTCATCAACAGCTGCGTCTGTGTGTTCTGTGTGCAAAGGAAGACATGATTTATTGTTTGCTAAGTCTAAAAGTGCAAACGCGCAAAATAGATAAGCTGCTTTCTTAAATTTCGGTGTCCTCAGTGCTTCACTTTAATACTGTGACTTCACTTTTTAACCAAATTGACTTTAAATTATGAGCATGAATCAGAAAATTATCCAAGAATTGAGTTTTTTCACTATAATGGGATCTAATTTATAACACCCTCCTTGTTTTTTTATTTTTTTTATTTTTTGTGCCACATTGAATGATTATTTTTGTGGTATCCTGCATCAAAAAACCTGGAATAACAAAAAACATGGAATAACATAAAAATTGAATCTGAATTGTTTTTATTATTTCATGCAGTTTCCAAGATTTGTGTATTTTATAATGTATTTATTCTAAATTAATTATAAGAAATATGTTGCCATGTCATTGTATGAATATTAAATATCTGTTATCGACAGTGTTCCAAAATAAATGTATAAAACTATATTTCACAAAAGTATGTTTAATAAAATTATATTTAAATATCATCCCAAGCTGAGCTTCTATGGGCTCGTGTCAAAGGTCAGAGTCTTGTGCTTCTCCTTGTATTCCAACTTGTAGATTACTTTACAGAAAACACAGAGTTTGAGCTGATTGGTAAAGAAGATCAGAGGCAACACCCACTCCTCTTATTAATTCACATCTTTGCTCTCCCTTTCTCCCCCTCCCTTTTTTTCTACATAAACACGCACGCAAACAGCGCCTGACGTGTCCCCTCGTGTCTGGATAATAGATAATAGGCAGGAGCCGGCGACCTGAGGGGGGTCTCACAAAAACGGCGCTCTCTCAGAGGAGGCATCTCACATAAAGAGAGGAGCTCACGCCAAGCACAGGCGCAGAACGTCAACGGCTTCTACAGCAACCAAGAGATTGAAGAGACGCAGCGAACTTTTACGCACACGACTTTGGTTTTTGCGCGCGCGCTCAAAGCGCCCCGAGGCGCGCAAAGATGCTTTGAGGGATGCAGGATCTCACCTGACTCCACCGAGGCCTCTGGAAAGCGCTTTGCTTCTTGAATACCTGCAAGAAAAAGACGTGGAAAAGTTACATGTCAAATGGCTCAGGACTTTGGAACCGAATTGGACGCCCAAGTCAAGGCATTCCCCTGAGCGCTCTGCGAGATCGAAGCTACTATTTTATTTATAGTTTGTTTAGCTCCACCTGAGTGAAGATGCCGAGACCCGGGAAAAACTCTTACAGCGACCAGAAACCCCCGTACTCCTACATCTCCCTGACCGCGATGGCCATCCAGAACTCACCCGAGAAGATGCTCCCCCTGAGTGACATTTACAAGTTCATCATGGACCGCTTCCCGTATTACCGGGAGAACACCCAGAGGTGGCAGAACTCCCTCCGACACAACCTGTCCTTCAACGACTGCTTCATCAAGATCCCGCGGCGGCCGGATCAGCCCGGCAAGGGCAGCTTCTGGGCGCTGCACCCGGACTGTGGGGACATGTTTGAAAACGGCAGTTTCCTGAGGAGACGGAAGCGCTTCAAAGTGCTGCGGGCCGAGCACTTGACCTGCAAAAGCGCCCCGATGATGCACTACTTCCACCACCATCATCACCACCACCAGCACCCGGGCGGGAAGCTGAGCGCAGCATCCAGCCACCACGAGCACGCGGTGAGCCCGGTGAGCGCGGTGGGGCGGCTGCCGCAGTTCCAGAGCTACGGGGGCATCACCTGCGCGCAGCCCGGCGGGTTCAAGCACCCGTTCGCCATAGAGAACATAATAGGCCGGGACTATAAAGGAGTGATGGCAGGGGGGGTGCCTCTCTCCTCGGTCATGCACCACCTGGGCTACCCCATGGCCCCTCAGCTCAGCAGCGTGGTCAGCTCCATGTGGCCACACGTCGGGGTTCTGTCGGAGACCATGGGTGGCGTGGCTCTGCCCTCCTCCTCCGAGTATTCCCCCTTCGGCGTCCAGGCAAAAGGCTTGTACAGCAGCAGCAGCAGCGGGCAAACACTGCCTGCCATCCCCGTGCCCATCAAAGCCACCCCGGCTCTGGGCGCGGTTCCCGGCTTGAACCCGCATCAGCTCTGCGCTCCGGCCGCCATGATGGACAAAAGTGACCTGGAGGGTAAAGGTAACCCTCTGCACCCGGCTCTCCTCTTGTCTTAGACGCATGAGCTCACACTCCAGAGAGACCTGACACATTTGCACTGAAGGCCCAGGTGTAGCAGCCGAGGAAAAAAAAGGAAAAAAAAAACTTTTAAAAAGCGCAGTGAGTTTGTTTTCATCTTTTAATTTGCACAGAACAATGAGGGCGTTTTTACCTCGAGTGACGTGGCATTGATCAATATACAATCAAACAATCCCAAAGAAAGCTTTTAACAGAAGACTAGCTGTTCTAAAACAAGCTCATGTGTACATAGCTTTGCTTTTGCTCTAATTGTAGAATTGTATTTTAAATATATATATATATTGGCGTCAGCAGGCCTTTTTTCTAATCAGGCATTTGCACTTATTTGTTATGGACTGTGGCAGTGCATCTGAAATGTTTTGAGTGTATTATAACCACAAGATATTTATTAAGAAACATTCTGTGTGACTAATTTTGTTTATTTATCTACATTTATTTTGTGGCGCATATGCTGTATTTGCAAACGTGTATTAAAACTGTATGGCAAATAAGATGATTTGATAATTCTTTTTTTCATCGGCTCTGGGTGCAGCTTTTAACTGTACTTCCCTTAGTTTTTCCGTTACATGGTTGAATATATAGGGTATAAGTCAGATTCCTCATCATGATTCATGTGGACAAGGTGGGTGGCGAATTTACGGCCAGTTATTATTTAATTTAAATCAAATTACTAAAAAATGTTGTCACATGAGATCAGATCTTCATGACATCTACAGAATTATTAACTGCAGTATGGATTGCCTTCACCAGAAGGAGAGCGAGGAGGAGAGTGGTTGCGAGTCAGACAACGTCTCAAGGTGGAAATGAGGAAAGAAAGCAAAAATTGGCAATGATTATAAAGATGTTTTAATCAAACACACAACTGGATTTTACAAGACATTTATGAAAAATAAGCAGAGCTTCCCAAGGGCTTATCAGTTAACACTAACATGCAAAATCACACGACACAAAAGCAGCAGTGTCTTTGTCGCACTTACTATTTGGCAATATAAAATAGAGTTACTCCAGACGGTAACTAAAATCACACACCGGTGTTGGGACACAGTTGAAAGGCTTCAGCTCAGGTTTGTTGGCAACCTGTTGGATGCAGAAGAGGAATTTATAATCTAGCTGGATGTTCTGATTTTTTTTTTTTTTGAGCCAACATTTTAATAAGCAGCACTCCTTTATTTCTTTTTATGTCCTGTTTGTGTTTTCATTTATGATTTACCCATTGATGACATTCAGTATGCTTTGATTCATATATTTAAAAAAAAGTCTTATAAACTTAAATATAACATTATCTCAGAACTATATATCATGTTATATATTTCAAATATTTTGTGTTGAAGCTTCACAGGACGATTGTTGTAGTTTAAAATCCAACTTGGTTTGGAGTGTTCTTTCTCTGTGGAGTTTGAAGTTTCTCCCAGTGCTTTTCTTCTAGGCATCTTGTGACTTATACAGCACAAGGGAAGATATGTGTGTGTGTGCATTTAAGATTATCTATCCTAGTGAGGACCAATTTTGAACAACACGTTGTTGGTTCAGCTCCAATTTGAGGATGAAGGTCATTATAGTTAGAGTCCTGGTTAAGGTTAACCATTAGTTTTGGATGTGTATATGTTTAGGGTGAGAGGCTGGGGAAAGGGTTATGGCAATGAGAGGACCCCCCGAAGATGGTGCGACAAACCTGTGTGTGTGTATATAAGGTTTAGCCATACTAGTGAGGACTAATTCTTGGAAATACACCTACTTGTGAGGACATTTTGCTTTGTGGGTCCCAACTACGTTAAGTCACAATTTCAGTATTAAACTTCCAAATAGCTAAGTCATTAATATTGTATTTTAAAGATGTTTTGTTAAGAGTCCTGGTTAATGTTAACCATTTGGTTTGGATTGTTAGAGTCTAGGGGAAGCATCATGGCAATGAATGTCCTCAGTAAGATAGAAAGACAAGTGTGTGTGTGTGTGTGAGTCGCTGTCAATATCTAACCTGTGATGGATAGTGACCTGTCCAAAGGCACCTTTTATTATCGGGGCAGTCTCAGGCTCCATTTTGCAGTGATGGAAAAAAAATCTAAAAATAATTATTTTATTTTTGTTCTTTCAATTATAGAGCTCATGAAATAAATTCATCTTAGTCTTTTTTTTAATCTTTCCGTCATTTCAAAACATGCCATAACATATCCATGAAACAGTTTGTAATACCCTTTTCTTCCTTTTTTCCTGCTGAATTCAAGTGAACATGACCAGGTATTGACCAAGCTGCTTGTTGAGGGAAACCTTTGCTAATATTAATAAACATCGTTGAAGACATTTATTTGAACGCTTCAAAGGTAAAAAAGCCAACTCATCAAGTTATTACTGCCGTCTTATGTTTTTCGTCGCACCTTTGAAGCCGTGTGCTGCAGTGACACAGTGACGTGCCCACTGAAGCTGACTTATCTTCAGCCTCCTGTCTGCTGTTTTAGCACGTCAAAGGCGCCGACAGTCAGCACCATTGTTACACCAGCCTCTGAACAAATAATTGAGATGCATGAGTGGATGAGAGGAGTGGGAGTGAAAAACGAAAATCTATTCAAGAGTCTTTGCTAATGAGTTGATTTAACATGAAAGTGATGACCCCCTTTCCTCAAACCAACATTTCTGTTGCGGGATACTTTTCCTCTTTCACGTGACTGAAGAAGCGTCAGCGCGTATGAATGTGTCCTGTTCTGACACACACACGACATGGAAGTCGTAATTTCTAGTTAAAGGGAGCAAAGATTTTTATGGCACAATAAAACTGCGATTCCTGTGTGTGTGCATGAGTGAGTGTGCATGAGTGTGTGTGTGTTAGCCTAGGTTCAATTCCCTGATCAGCAGGCCCCTGAGTCTCTAATAGCCCTCACTGCATTAGCGCATAATTAAATGCCACTAATTAAGACACAATAAGAGGAGTAATAATGCGACTATTATTACCCTCGTGATCATCACAACACTGAAGTCAGATGCTTCTGGAATCATAATGTCACATGAGGGCCCTAAATTGTCAGTGCGTGCGGGTGTGCGTTGCGTGTGCATAGAAGTCAATGTTGTGTGAAAACAGTATGTTTCGCAGTAACTCAAAGGGGAAGTAGGTGAAAGCCTTATAAGCTATATGAGAAAGTTCTGCTGTCTAGATATAACTGTGGCCCCCTGGGGCGAGTTTTCATTTTCAGTTGGCTTTTCAGTCTTGATTATTGGCAAGCACATTTTGTTTGAATTATAATAATAATTCAATAAAATTCTAACATGTTTTATGCATTGTATCTATCTATATATCTATATATATATATAAATGTCCCACCCTAATCTATATATCTATATATATATCAATATCTATATCTATATCTATATATATATATATATATATATATATATATATATATATATATATATATATATATATATATATATATATATATATATATATATATATATATATATATATATATATATATATGGATTAGGCTGGGACATTTTTCAATTTGAATGAATTTGGTATATTGCTGAATCAAATGATGGATCCATACATATATTTACACAACAAAATATTGTTTATTTTGCATCAGTTTGACAATAGCACAACAAAACACAATGGTGACTATAATCAAGTTTTTATATCACGTTATTTAAACTAAAGCTCTTTTAATCTCTCTCTCTGTATATATATATATATATATATATATATATATATATATATATATATATATATATATATATATATATATATATATATATATATAATGAAAGTTGAAAATACTCCACAGCAAATAAGTAAAACATCAAATCAGAATATCCAAAAACAGTGAGGAAGCGCACCCACAGCATTCTGTGAAGTCGGTGGTGGAGAAAAATGAATGAAGCATTAATATTATTTCAGAATACCTGGAAGTTAAAAAAAAAACTGTCTGATTGTTTTAAAGGCATTTAATTGGACGTAAAGTGTGTAACTCGCACAAAAAATAATCCCACTTGTAATGAAAAATATTGAAAATATCCATGAGGACAAAGTACGGTTGTGATTAGTATGGGTCAAAAAGATCAGCAGATTGTTTTGGTTTCTCAAGAGGAGACGACGTGAATATGAAATATTCCTTCATTTGCTGTTTAACTCGAGTGACATACGACTTTTAGATGAGTAATACAAGTCTTTTCGGATGAATAAAACATTTGGGTCAGAGGTGTTTTACAGTCGCTTGGCAGATAAGTAACCTCACGGTTTTGAATCGACAATGACACATTAGCTGTAATGAGCCACACTTCACAGAGGCCAGGGTGACGAATTCGACATGATTGTTTTAATGACTAGCAGGAGCGGGCCATCATAATGAGCAGCTTAATTTATTGATCTGATTAGTTGGTCACCCTCGCGCACACTGCCACACTCACACATCACCACACTCATCGGTTTCATACGTGTGCGGCTCCTCACATTCTGGTTGTCTGTGACTCGGCTCACTTTAAGGGTTGTTTCCAAAACAAATGATCCACAGGAAGGTTTCTCATGAGCACGGTTCAACTTGTATTTTCAGGGCGTGTTGACTGTGCTGCTCAGTGTTGTGATGGTGATGATGTGGTGTGTTGTTGGTGTGGTGGCGGTGATGGTTTGGAGGAGCAGGAGGAGAGAGCACCTGTGGAGGAGATGAAGATGTCCCAGCTTTCTCCAGAGTCAGACGTGCTGGAAGAAACTGTCCTGCGAACATAATACATGTAAATGTTTGGCTTCAATAAATGTACCATTCTTCTGAAATACACTTTATCTTTGTTTGCCACAACATCTTTGTGGGGCCCACGCATTGCCATAACCCTTTCCCCAGCATCTCCCCCTATACCTAACCATCCAAAACACATGGCTAACCTTAACCAGCCATCAGAACATTCTTCATCCTCAAATTGAGACATAACCTTGTGGGGTCCAGCCAAAGTCACAAGGTCATCACAAGGATAGTGTTCTGTCAAGAATTGATCCCCACAGAGTACGATCACGAAGGGCAGACACACACACACACACACACACACACACTGGGCTCCTTGTTGAAAACTTCACTGGCTCCACAGCAATGAAAAACGGATTCACTGATTGAGGAGCAGATTGTGTCACCTCACCTCTAAATGAAATGTATTGTCTCTCATATGTCCTCTCTCTAAGGTCGCCAGCAACATCTTATATCATCTGCCATCTATCTTTATAGGGCCGAATTATTACACCTTATTAACGATTATTAAATGTAATCATCAGTCCACCGCAGTTCAGCCACTTTGGCCTGTTTCCCAATGTTTCTCCTTTAACTCACTGACAACCTTACTTTCCTCTAAAGAAATTAAGACAAAGAGGTCTCAAGCCAAAAAAAAAAAGAGAAAAAAAGGCCTTTTAAGAGGTTAAGTGTTTGGCACAAAGTGTCCATTAAGTCGCTTCAACTCCTCAATAATAGAGATTAAAGTGAAATGGAGTGGAACAAATTGCTTTTTCAGCGTTACCCTTCCTTAAAGTTTACATACAGTTATTTTGAAGTTTTTTCACATCATGACAAAAGAAGAAATGGATTGGAAGATGCATAATAAACAAGATAAAAGGAGGAGCCATTTGGTACGATGATGCTTAGTCCATACACGAAGTTGAAAAGAGTCACTGGAAATCATCCTCAAAATCTTCCCAAGAATGAATCTTCCATCCAATAAACCTGAAAAAAGAATTCCATACTTTTATTATTATTTTTTTTTTAATCTAACCAATAATTTCTTTAACCTGCTCTGTCTCCATTTATTTCTGTGTTATTTTGCTGTTGCTGTACCTGAACTGTGTGTATGTGTGTGTGTACCAATTCTTGTCAAAACACCTCCTTGTGGGGAGCTTACACTTTGGTGGGGATAACTTTTGTCTGTCTTTAAGATGACGCCTCAATTTGAAGATGAAATAGTTTCATTTTGGTTCCGCATTATGACAAAGTCCACACAAGTATAGAGACACGGACTTGTAAAATAGCGCTTTTAGGGGCATAGATGCCTTTTGACCGCTGGTTTTGCCGTAGTGAGCTTCGACTTTATTACCTCTATAAAAACTCGGAGTGCTTTCTGTATAATGGAGAGATGAACGAGTGGCAGTCAGAGCAGGACCTTGACTTTTACAGTTATTACAGCGCCAATTAACACTACAGGGCGTTATTGCCAAATGAATTACATTGAGTGAAAAACTTTCTCCTCTCTAAGTGAGTGATTTTTTTTCTCCTTCAAGCATTCGAAGCAAAATTCTTCATTCCAACTCGTAACTTCCAGAGGCTCACTTTATCCTCCACTAGATGGAGCCATATAACGGTTTATTGAAATAAAACAACGCGCGTATGTTTCTATCTTGAGCGACGGGAATAGTATGATATATGCTTTCAAATGTTGAGGGTTGATGTTTGGGAGACCTAATGGCTATAGTTGAACTACAAGTCATTCTTATCTACACATCTCACGCCTTGTTTAACATTGGGATTTTGCACCTTTTAGGTCATTGTTTTGTAGTCCAGTTACTCAAGCTATTCGCTACAATTTTGGTCAGTTGCACTTAAAGAGTTTTTGATGCAATTAATGCAATAATGCAATAAAAAGACCCACTGTTGACGGTGAGTGTTCCTTAGGACAATAAAGCCAATTTAATTCCGTTCCACACAAATAAAATTACACAATGCAATGAGCTGGCTCTGGTATGACAAATCTCATAACTCAAATCTAATCTCAAATTCTTCTCACAATTGCAGTTTTCACTGTACACTTTTCTTGCAAAAGTCTATGTCTCTACATTAGTAACATTGATACAAGTCTTTGATCGCTAAATAACAGTTTAATTAAAAAAAAAAAAAAGACTAGCACACAACTAGAGTTATCAATTTCATCATATGGTAAGACCTTGAATAAATAATACATACAAGCTTTCACTTCAGGTCTTTCATTTTTCTGCTTTTTTGGCCATGGTCTTCTCACTGTCACTGATGGTCGCAGCATGGTTTTGGGGCGGACCATGCTAAATGATACCACTTAAGATGGAGACAGCTCTCGGGTTCAAATCCAGCTTGAGAGAACTCTGTGTTCTCTCTGTGAAGTTTCCTCTGGACAGAGACTAGTTGCTCTAGAATTGGCCAAAGGAGTGAATGTCTGTGAGTGGATATTTGTCTGTGTGTGATGGACTCCTGCCTGTCCAGGGGTTCCCCTGCCTGTCACCCCATGCAACCTCAAGAGCACATAATAGGACACATAAAATGAGGGAATGAATGTTGGGCGGTTGTTTCGATAGCAGCAAGCACACATCATTATTGTTTTAAGAACATGTCTTAAGTATGACTAAAAAAATTTGCGGCAGTGCCACGATCCTGATAATATAAGTATCTGGGTTTCTCCAAATTTCAATATTATTTGGTTGGTAAGTACATTTAAACATTGGTTTTAATTCCAAAAACAATAATCCCAACAATTAAAAAAAAATATTAGTGCTTGATGTTATATTGTTTCATCTGATCTGCAGATGACTCATGGTTGATCTTTGCAGCAGCCCTTTGCCTGCACCAGACCTGTGTTTTAAAGGGCACTGGGTGTTTGAGGTAGTGACCACAGGCGCTCTTTGAATCCGCTCAGATTAGGAGGTCAAAACTCTGAATACTCCACTCAGTATCGCACAATTAATTCTACAAATAAATCTAAGGCAGTCAAAGACATCCTTGAAACCGTGTTTTTTTGCATGGAATTGACCTCATACTTCAAAGTACTTTTTATCAGACTTTATTGTTTATCTCATTTTCAACCTGAGGCAGTGTTTTTCACGAGTCAGTGATTGATGATGGACTTCCTATGGTCATGGACGCCCACATCCCATCTCACCCAGCAGTTAAACAGTCTTGAATGAACATACGTGCACTGCCTGTTTTCTGACGCATGTGGAGGCAGAGCAGTGATGCAGCCTGACCTCTTAAAACCTGCCCGAGTCACATCCGTCACACAGATGCGGGCTGCTTTTTAACAGATGATACGTCTCCAACCACAGGCGGTGAGTACATACGGCAGCTTGGAATCAATAACATGGCCTTTTGTATGTGTGTTTAATTGAGTGTTTGATTCTCCCTATTCGTTTACTTAGCTGCAGAAGAACAAAGTTTGTATCACTGAACGAGGAGCTTAAACTTCAGCATTAGGATGTGGGTCCTTGATAAGATAAAGAGCAGCATGGAGAACATTCCTCTGGAGCTAAATCACTACAAGGGGAGGACTGCAGAAGACACCTGTGCCAGGGACAAGCTGCACAACAATGTCATCACTCCCGACAGAATCCCAGAGTTCTCACTGCCCCCGAGGCTCTACAAGAGGAGCACTCTTATAGGAGAGGGAGAAATGTTGGCCCAAACTTGTTCCGCAAACCATTCAGGAGGTACAATGCAGCTAAAGAGCAAGGAGCAACATGTGATTGGTGTCAAGACTGTGAAGAAACCTTTACCTTTTTGTGCAGAGGCCTATGGCTTAGCTGGAATCTCCGAGAGCCCAAACACTCGAAGGAAAGAGTCTTTGTTCCACATCAGGAGCCCAACTTACATATTTGATAGAGACACATCAGAGATAAATCAGTGCAAGACCACCTCAGGTTTTTCTCTTCTCTCAAACTCCTCCCACTTCAGCCCATCTGCCCCCCCTCTGAAAGGTGCGGTGTCTTGTCCTTCACTCATTGAGGGTAAAGGTAGGTGGCAGAGCCGGGATACAAGTCTGACAACTTCTATCAGCAGCCCACCAAGCCTACAAGACTCATTCACCTTAGCTCCTCCACTTGCTTTCCCTCTGGACGTCCTCCAGTGCCAGGAGAGGCTGCAGAAGGAGCATGTACTACCATTGCAAGGCCGTGGTAAAGTTTGTCTCTCAGCAGAGCATTTCGCCTCTTTGTCTCTCTGCACGATCAGGATCCGTGTGGTGTCGGTGGAAGGCCTGCGAGATGATAGCAGTCCACCGAGTCTCAATTGTGCAGTGAGTGTGAGTTTGACACCAGGAAAGCTGCAGCAACAGCAGAGCGCCACAGTCAAGAACTGCCGTCGCCTGATTTTCAATGAAGATTTCTTCTTCACAGAGCTGAGTCAGGAGGATCTGCAGCAGCTGAAGCTGCGCTTGAAAGTGATGGATAAATCAACAGCCGGCGCTCTGAGAAGGGCGACAGTGATTGGAGTGGTCAGCAAACCACTCTGTCAACTGCTTCCTCTGAGAAATGAGCCACACGAGAAAACATGACCTGAAAGTAGTTTCTCAGCTTTTGATATTCATTCAGATGGGAAGTATTGTTAAAAACGAATGAATTGTCATAGTCGTTTTGGAATGACTGGGCCTAGGCATGACCCTATAATTTCCACATTTTTATTGTCGTATTCAATGAGCCATGACCGTTAACTTGCATATTGAAGACATCCTATACCACACCTTCCAGTAATTTCTTATTTATATGATCTCCTCGCTTGCATGGGTTTCCTCCGGGCACTCTGGTTGCCTCCCAGTGTTTGATTGAGCGGTCTAATTCAGGGGTCACCAACATGGTCCCAGGTAGCCTGCAGAGACCAATGGAGTAGCCCACGGGCCATAAAATAAATAAATAAATAATTTACATTTTCATGTAATAACCATCTTATTGTGTTTTATTTTCTAACTCATTTTTTGTTAGACCATCTATCTATCTATCTCTGTATTTTTTCTTTTCTTTCTTTCTAGTGCCGTAAGGATTTGGCTCCCAAGCCTTGACTTTGACATGTATTTGAAAAATGTATTAAGTGTGTCATGGTATTTTACACCCTACTCACACCCTTGATATATTTCACATGACTATTCGTGTTATTATTTGTCTGCAGTAAATGGAAATGTCAAATACTGGAATTGAATTTGTGTGTTTATTCCTCCGAAATAAAGTATGTATTCTTTCTAAAGCCACTATCTGTTCCAGTATCGGTGAAGCACCCGAACTAAGCCGCAAATCTCAGCCTACAGTGTATCGAAGAAATTCAACGTTACAAAAATAAGAAAAAAGAACGTCATGGTGATAACGTCTCTGGTGACGTCATGACTCCGCCCCTCGCAGGACGTCCCGATCTGACGCTGAAGAAAACTCGACCCCCGAATGTAAACATGAACAGATAGATGAGAAGTCGAGATGGTTTTCGAGAGCGTGGTAGTCGACGTCCTCAACAGGTTTTTGGGGGACTACGTCGTCAACCTTGACAGCTCCCAGCTGAAGCTCGGCATATGGGGAGGTAACTTCACTTGTGCTTGTTGTGCGTTAGCGGCTAGCTGGCTAGTACGTGTCAGTAGCAGTTAGCTGCAGCGTGTGGAGACCCACTCAGCTGTCAGTGTCAGTTTCCGTGGGCTTCAAGTAACACCCATGGTTCAGTTGAAGTGGCGGCACTCAGGTCTTACTTAGTATGGAAGCGAAAGCAAAGCTGTCTTTGCCTTCATGTAAGTTTTCTGAGGAACTGCCTGCAGCTACGAGTCACTCCCTTTTGACACATCAAACTTACTGCTCACCTATGTTGAACAGTACCGCGATCGCGCGACTCTATAATGTCGTTAAAACTAGGGATTATCATTGAGACTGTCCCGATAAACATGCCACGTCTTGCTGGGGAGATTAACCCGTGTGTCTTGTTTCACACAAACACCCTGAATTACAATGTGTCTGTGTCAAGAGATGATAATTTCTGAATTTGGTTTTCATAATATAAGTTATCTGGCCGTTTCTCATGACATTCTGCACCCACAGTATCTGTCTGATTAGATTGTATATTACAAGTATTTCTGTGGATTTCAATCCTTCACAGGCGACGCTGTTCTTAAAAACCTTGAAATAAAGGAGAATGCTTTGGTAAGTCTTGCTTTAAATGCGTGTGGATGTAAAGTTTGCAAGAACAACATCTGTTTTTCTTCATGCAGAGTCAGCTTGACATCCCTTTCAAAGTCAGAGCTGGACATATAGGTACAAGCCTGCGACCTTATTTATTTTACCAAGGATTGTTGTTTACCTGGACTGTTCTCAAATATGTGTTTGTTGGCACAGGTCGACTGGAGTTAAAGATTCCATGGAAAAATCTTTACACACAATCAGTGGAGGCAACACTGGATGGTGTCTATTTGCTTATCGTCCCAACAGCTAGTAAGAAGAGTTTTCCAATTGTTTTTTTGGCGTTGTTTGGCCATAGTTACAATGATTCAGTGAGTTTTTATAAACCAAGTGGTGCAGTTATGCAGAATAGCAAACAGCAAATATATGTTTAAATATTGAGACAAAATTGGACATGTGGCCTTGATAGAAGTTATTTATTGTAATTCATTTAAGCTGGATTTGATGTTACCTGACTATTCATCCATACCACCATACATTATTTAGTGAATATTTCCGCCAATTTCTTTTAATCCATCTGTATACTTGAGGAGATATTGTTTTTGTAGATTCGAATGCACTATAAGAAGAATATTCATGTGAGAATTTGTATTTTCCGCAATGTTAAAATTTCTAAATGTCTAAATTTCACAAAAGGTCTTCTGAATAAAAGAAATACTACCTCCTATTGCCTTTCTTAAATTCTTCAGCGATTTGAAAAATCTTAACTAATATTTAATATCTTTCATCTGAGCGACAACAGTTGTAATAATCCTCCATCAATCCAACCAATTTCAAGTTTTGTTTTGCGAGTGATTCTTTTGAGTAGAGTGCACAGCAAATTATACTTCTGGTAATGGGTATCTCTTCACTTATTCATGATTCTTAAGTGCATGTCTGTCAAACAAACACACAAGTTGAAGACTGTAAATGCATTAATGTGCTATAAACTGTAATTACAAATGATAATGACCAACATCATTCTTTCCAGGTATCAAATATGATGCGGTAAAGGAAGAGAGGCAGCTTCAGGAGGCTCGACAAAGAGAACTGCAGCGTATAGAGGACACGAAGCTAAAGGCATATGAGCAAGGTTGGATTGTCATAGGAGCTCTGTGGATTCTGTGGAGTTGTTGTCATTGTTTTATTACAGCCTTTGTGGTATATAGGTCACTCTCTGAAATCTAGTGATTGCATGTTTGGTTAGACTGCAGGTTAAACAGTCAGCGAAATTAATTTCTGGAACAAACAAGTTGAGGAACCCGTGCTCTGCTTCTGAAGATATTAGCTTTTGAGGTGTGTTTACAGTCATAAACATTAACTTTGCTCTCATCTACAGCGTTTGTAGAGTCACGATTAAGATCAAAGACTTTTAAAAACAATCTGTAATGTTGAAAATGTCACAAAAGTTTGAATTGTAATCATTCTATGAAGTGATAGTTAAGGATAAAAATATGTGGGTTTGGTTATCACAATCCCTCCAAACTGTTGTCATGTGCTGTTGATCCCTAACCTATGTGAAGTCAGTGAAATCAGTTATTTACAAATAGGAATTAGATGAGTGCCTTGAAAACCTAATGCCAAATTTGTGGTGCTTTATAGAAAATCCAAAGCTTGAAAAACAGGACACCTTTGTGGAAAAGCTTGTCACTCAGGTCATCAAAAATCTGCAGGTCAAGATTTCCAACATTCATGTCCGCTATGAAGATGATGTGAGTATTCAAACCCAAACTTATTTCTTTTTGTTATATATTGCTCTCTCCCTAACGGTGTAGATCTATTTAGAATAGTTTCCATTAAGTAAAAAATAATGATTTTAACTGAAATATTTTGCCATGTTAAAAATGCCTTTTAACAACCTTATTGTTTTTGTACCACAGATCACAAACCCAAACTGCCCTTTGTCATTTGGGGCCTCACTTAAAAACCTCAGCCTTCAGGTAATGAACATATGGTCAGCTATTTTGTACCAATGATGGTCAAGATTAACCACTTTTCTTGCTTCTTTTTCAGACGTCTGACAAGAACTGGAATCCCAGTCTCTTGGATGAGAATGCAAAGTTGTTTTTCAAGGTAGAGATTTCATTGTGCATTTCTTACTCATGCATTCTGCTTAGTCATTGCAGTACAATTATTGCTTGTTCTTACAGCAAGTGAGGGAAATTCTGAAGTGATACACAAAGGTTCAGTCACGATAGAGTAGATTTGCCACAGACTAAATTCCTGCCTGCTTGCTTTGTGATGTCAACCATGTCAGCCTACATTTTTCTGCCTCAGAAGTCATTGTAGATCCACTGCAATGTTTTGCGTGTGCATATGCAAGCCTCTAATTGCTCTGTGCTTTCCTTCCTCTCAGTTGGTTCAATTAGACAACTTGTTTGCCTACTGGAATGTCAACTCGGTCCTCTTCTCCAATCACAGCTCAGATGAGGCCTTGGTGAGTTGTTCCTTATCGCCATGTCATTTCCCTCATCCCTGCAGAGAAGATAAATCCATATGGCTGCTTATTTACTTCAAAATGCTATGATGTGTTATTTTGAAGGTAACTAGATGACATGATTTCTTCCTCTTTAGTATCTGTAGAATACAATCGTGCCCCGTGTTTGAACTAGAGAAGCTATATTCTGATTAATAAGAAACGATTCATACATTTTTTACAGCAATTACTCAAAAGCAGCATGGAGACTCACAGCTATGGTCCCATCAGCCACGATTTCAGTAAGTGTAAAAGCCTTGACACTATGTGAGGTAAAATATCAATGTTGAGATGACAGAAGATTTTTTTTACTGTCTACATATTTCATAAAAATAAGGAAATGTATAAATAATTCAATTAATGAATACAAATTTGATAAATGCTCTTTCATGAGTTTTATCTAAACAATATTTTGTACACAGTCCTGCGACCCATCTCAGCAGATGCTAAACTGCGCATGAACCCGAGGTCGGATGTGGACTTCTCGTCTCCTAAAGTTGATCTCATGGTCAATCTGAGTGAGGTGGCCATAGAGCTTAATAGACCTCAGGTAAAATACCACATTTCTTTTTGGATTTCTTTGTATTTGTGTTACCTGATGAACCTGAATGTCCATCCACCTGCCTCCTCAGTACATCAGCGTCCTGGAGCTGCTTGGTTCAGTGGATATGATGTCACGTAACCTGCCATACAGGAAGTACAGACCAATGGTTCAAGTTCACAGAAATGCTTACATATGGTAATGTTTTCCTGTCTTTACATGTACATACACAGTCTGAAGTAATGAGATGGTTGTTGTTGGATGTTGGATTTCCTATGTCTATTACAAATATGAATTCATGATCAAACGTTATTGTATGACCGTAGTGCACTAGCATAGTAACAGTGTAGACGGAAACCAAGAGGTTAGTCTGTAATAGTTTGGTATTGTGGTGGTGAGTAGTAAACAAAATATGATTTACTTCTGTCGACACCTGACCAAATATGTTCAAAAATAGGTCACTGAATCATACAGTTGTCTTCTTAATATACAGCATATGTGTACATGATGTCTTTTCTCCGCCTCACTTTGACCATTTTGCTGTATCCAGGTGGAAGTATGTAATCACAGGTATATTGGAGGTAGATGTAAAGCCTCGACTCCACATGTGGTCCTGGCATCACATACGTCGCCACAGGCAAATGGTGAAACAGTACAGGGAGCTCTACAAGGCCAAAATCACCTCAAAAAAACCCAGCGAGCAGCTTCTGAAGGACCTTCAGGTTAGACTGCTGATGCCTAATATTTGCTCCATAAGTCTTTCAATGTTGGATCCTGTGATGCTTGTATTAGTAGCCTGCTGGTTATTTACTCAGTAACACTTTGCTACATGAGTTTTAACCGGCATTTTCTTCTAATCTCAGTGATTTTTATTTTGACTTGAGCCTGTTTTTGTAAGTACAGTGTACATAAAGCATATTGAAATCATATGACTGATGATAGGCAATGAGAATGGAAGAGTGTGGAAGGGATAATTGAATTATTTGGTTAAAAAAATTGAATTAGTCGCATGTTTGTTTTTTTTCTGTTAGACCTGTCAGCATATTCTGAACAAATATCCCTATTTTTGTTTTTGTTATCTCCCTCCCTTTTCTTATTGATTTAACTGAATATAGTAAGAACATCAAGAAAAAAACAAAACTAGCAAAATTAAAGAAGAAACAAGGATCATGGAAAGAGTCTATTGATTAGTATTAATAAAAGTTATTTAGTTTTTGAGGGTTATTCAGGCATTGTCCATTTTCAGATGATATCTGTTTTTTTTTATCGTTGCCATTTTTGTTTGACGTAAAAATAACAAAAGTTGTTCACAAGTATTTCTTTATTAAGATGGCACGATTGTGAAGTTTCCTTGTCTTTCTTTTGACAGGAGCCTGAGAGGACCTTAGACATTTTTAACATCACTTTGGCCAGACAGCAAGCTGAGGTTGAGGTAAGATGTCTGTTCTATATCCTAGGAATTCATTTAAATAAATTCAGTTATAAAATGAACACCACTAGCCTATTTTTTAAGTATATTTTTGTTATTATATTTATCATATTTATGTTTAGGCGAGCAAGGCAGGTCTACGTATCTACCGTCCTGGACTCAAGATGGAAGAAGAGGAGTCTCAAGGATGGCTGAGCTGGATGTGGAACTGGGGAGGAGAGGCTGAACCACAAGCAACTGAAGTGAAGTCTGGAGGTTGGACATATGAATACATGCTTGTTTACATATATCATTGTTGATGCAGAAATCATTCATGTCATCTGAGTCTTAATATCGTGTTCTGTACAAGGGAAATCCATCACGGCTTGACTTCATTTGATACCTTGTCTGTGTCTGATAACTGTTTTTTAAGTGTGCATTGTGTTCATTTTCCTTAAGGATTTGATGATTTTTTAACTCCTGCTGAGAAAGCCAAACTCTACACTGCCATCGGATACAGTGAGACTGCTGCCAATCCCAACCTGCCTAAAGATGTGAGACACTTTCAGACATCAAGCATTAGAATTTCACATATCATTGCATTTGTTGATCAAGGCCCTTTTTACTTAGTTTGAAGACATGAAGGTGAACTTCCACATGGAGAAGCTATCTGTGTCGATTAAGGACAGCAAGGACATAAATGAGATCATAAAGTTGACTGTGGGAGAACTAACATCCACCCTGACGCAGAGACCAGGAGCCCAAGCTGTCAGGTACTTGTTTATTTTGAAACTAATAAAGGAGTTGTCAGAGTACTTTTGTATATTTTTACTTGTATCTATATTTACCTATATCTACACTTTCGTATTCTCCTTATCAGAATTACAGCCGAGCTCACTTTGTTTGAGGTCACTGGAAAGGCCAACAGGCATCCTGCTCCTACACTCCTGTCATCTCGAAAAGCTGCAACAGGAACTGGAACTCCTCTATTAAGTATTCTATTTGAGACCAATCCTTTGGACGAAAGTGCTAACCAGCGCCTCCATGTGGAATCACAGCCCCTGGAAATAATCTATGATGCTGTGAGTCGGGCTTCATGTTAAACTCAAGCTTTGACCCGACATGTGCATTCATGATTGTGTATCTGTTCAGGTTACTGTCAACAGCCTGTCTGCATTCTTCATGCCTCCTGATGATCTGCAGCTGGATGAGCTCACCAACGCCACTCTGATGAAACTGGAGCAGTTTCGAGATCGCACTGCCACTGGTCAGTGCAAAAACGTGTTCTAATGGGTACCAGTTTCATGGAGACTTCGTCAGTGTAGCTCCTGATGTTTACGTTGCATTTTACTGGAACTGTTTCCCCTTTAAAATCACCCCCTTTTAGAGGGTACTGGAGATTATTTTTAATTTTACTACAGATGACTGAAAAAAATGTGTTTGTTCTTATACACATTTACTTTGAGTAACATTAGTTTCTGTTGTTATAAATATGACGCCCGGCAATTGCAAAATGAACATATTTCAGTAAAATATATTGAGACAACTTGAACTTGTCTTGCATCGAGCCATGGCATTCCACTTCCAAATATTAATAAGCCTAGAAAAATAAGCCTTTCTCAGTGACACTACTTAAGTGGACCTGTCTGTCATTGCAGTGAGATAAATGGGAATTTACCCTTTTCTTTTTTATAGGACTGATGTATGTGATCGAGACTCAGAAAACTCTGGACCTGAATGTGAACTTGATGGCCTCGTACGTCATCATTCCACAGACCGGCTTCTATGATTGCTCTCAAAATATTCTGTTGCTGGATCTGGGACACTTTCAGGTTAGAGAAGATACACATGTCAAAGTTTGGTGCATACAACAAATAAATGCAATTCATTTAGGATTTGAAACACTTGTGTTTTTCTTTCTTAGATGTCCAGTCAAAGCAGGAAGCATCTGCCGCAGCTGTCAGCTGGCTCCAGCAATATTGAAGACATCATGTCCAGAGCATATGACAGCTTTGACATTCAGCTGAGCTGCCTACAGTTCCTCTACAGCAAACCAGGTGACAAATAATTCAACTTTCACTTTTGACCATTCAAGTACACATTTATGGCCTTAATCTAATGCTCATTTATTACATATGTGATAGATGGCAATTGGAAAATGGCTCGAAAACAGAAGCAGTCTCCTCTTCATATCTTGGAGCCTGTGGATTTAAAAGTTGTGTTCAGCAGGGCTATGGTCGTCAAAGATTCTCGTATGGCAAAGTAAGTGAATCTATCAATACATAAGTAAGTGAGCATCAAGCAGTTATTCCCTTCATTAAAAATAGATGGTAGCACTTCAGACATTGTGACCACAAAAGCCAGTATTTACAGCCCTTTTGATACTCAAATTAGTATTTGCTTGTGTGACCTTGGAACTTTCCTTCTTCTGGACATTGCCAGGTACAAGATTTCTGGAGAGCTACCTCTCCTTTCCCTTCGTATATCTGATGTTAAACTTCGAAGTGTTCTTGAGCTGGTCGACAGCATTCCCCTCCCAGAGAGCAAAGCTGCAGCTCGCCCCTCTGGTCCGTCAAAGGTAAGTAAGACCGTTTAGTCGACAATAACAGACAGTTGTGACTCAACTCATGTTTATTTTCGTCATTTGTCCTGCAGCATAGGCAGTCATTCACCCCACAACTCACCCCCAGAAGACCAGCAAACATTGACCAGCGCTCCTCTATGATTTTTGAGTCTTGTGAGACACTCAGCATCACATCTCTGGGTAAAACACCTTTGTTTTCCCTTTACATATTATTGTTTATAATGACCGTTGTTCTGATTTGCATCAGGCTCTGAGGAGGACCTTTTCTTTGATGCACCCAGTTCTCCTATTGGTGATCGGCCATTTTTCCCAGACAATCCCATGCCACTTCGATATGCTGACTTGCATAAAACCAAAAATTTGCTCAAAGAAGATACCCAAAAGAACATGACGGACCTCATCCTGACGTTTGAAATCAGTGAGGTATGAGATGAATGAGATCTTGTCACTTTAACCTATTCTTAAATAGTTTTAAAGACATAGCCCAGATTAAATATAGCACTTAATGGACATTTTTAGTTTAATCATGTATATTTCTTTTCCGTTGTCATTTCTCCAGTTTTCCATCCAACTGTGTCGCCTGTCTGACGGTCACGAAATCACGGTGCTGCACTTGGACATTGAAGGTTTGGGCACCCAACTGAAATTGCACACATTTGACATGACATCATCCACCTACCTGAAAGAGATCTGCCTCAAGTGTCCTGAGTACATGGGTCAGTATTGACTTGCAGTATTTTTTTCCATTTATGGATTTGTCTGTCATTGACTCCAGTTGTTTGTGATTCCACTCCAACTGTAGATTCTGAAGAGAAGCAGGTTCAGCTGATTACCACTTTAGACAACACTGAGGTTGATCTTCTCACTCTGGAGTACATAAAAGTAATGTGATTCTTTTCTCCAATTTTTGCTCAATTTGTGCTCATGCAGTTTTTCGCTAAATGTTTTTGTTTTTTTAGGCTGACAAAAGCGGTCCTGAGTTCAAGTCTCTGCACAATAATACAGAGCAGCTGATCAAGGTGAGGAAAATACAGTATATATTCAATGAAAGCCATGACACCTTTTATGCCTCATGAGCATGTTTTAATAATCTTTTTTCTCTTAGGTGCAGATGTAAAAATGGTCTTAATGTAATGAACATAGTTTAGCTATTGATTTTAGTTGACTCATTCTATGATGGGTATTTGAAGTTGCATCTTCAACATTTGTAATTTCATCTCTTTTTCTCAGCAAAAATATAAAGTCAGAATTATCTTAATTAAACTGACAACTTTTTCAGCCTCTCAAATTTGTACATACCTTGATCACACCACATTTTCTTACAGGTGACCTTCTCTTCTCTGGATGTGCATTTACACACCGAGGCTCTTCTGAACACCATGAACTTCCTGAACAACCTTCTACCACCGTCAGAGAAGAAAGAAACCGCACAAGATGAGCTCCCCACTATTCAAGAGGAAGATGAATCTGAGGGGGACAAGGGAGGAAAGAAAGAGGAAACAGCAGTTACAAAGAAAAAATGTATTATAAAATAAGTGAATGTGATTTCAGTTGATGCTACTTTGCACTTATTGTGCCTCTGTGGCTTTCCTTGTTTGTGTAGCATCCAAGAGTTCCAAGACAACGGATGTGGTTAACATGCACATCCGAGCTGATCTCCGTTGTCTGAAGATTTTTATCCGTGGAGAAAAGGCAAGGATTTCTGAAACTAGAATTGAAGGTGAAATTTATATCTGTTTATTCATCTTTGTTTGATTTATTGTAGGACTGTGGAGTGTAACCAGTGTGTGTTATTCTACACGTCTTTCACAACTGGTTAAAAAACTTTTTGTTTTTAGAATGTGCTTTTAAATTGCTCAGATTAACATCATCTTTCTATCCAGGTCTCGTGTCTGAAGTTTTGTTCAGGAAGAAAGACATGAAGGTTCTGGCGAACTTGAAGAACATTGTTATCTTTGACTGTGATAAAGACGCCTTGTACAAGAAGGTGCGCCAACTCACTCTTATTGTGAAACTTCATTTTAATGTATTGGAATTCTAAAGTGCGTATGTGTTTTCAGGCTGTGTCTATCGATGACAAAGAAGTGTTTGCCTTCCAAATGGTGAACTACACAGATGCTACAGAGGGAGATGCATATATGGACATGTCCAACGTTGACACCTTCATTAAACTAAATGTTGGCTGTATTCAGGTCATCTTTTTAAACAAGTTTCTATCATCCATTCTGGTAAGATTTTTTTAAATTCATTTTTGAGTTTTTTATATTGTAATCAAGTTGTTTTTTTTCTTACTGTTACTTTGTCAACTTTGGTCTGCACCATGTGGAAGAAATGTGCTTTATAAATAAACTTGACCTTAACCTTGCATTTCAGTTGTCTTGCAGTTATCTGTGAGCCATTATTTAAGGCAAAAAACAACCATTTTGCCAATTTCTGTCTTTGGTTTATTGTTGTTGATGTACATTCGGTACATCTGTTTAAATCACTGTAATAATGTTGTAATATAGCTGTGCATTTTAAGTTTTGTAATTCTTCATAATTGAGCTACAACTTCCTGCCACTCACCTTTATCTCCCTTTTTTTCCACAGGCGTTTGTGAATAACTTCCAGGAGGCTAAAGAAGCTCTTGCTGAAGTTACAGTTCAGGCTGCAGAGAAGGCAGCATCAGGAGTGAAGGAGCTGGCGGAGAGGAGCACACGTATCGCTCTGAACGTCCACTTCAATGCCCCCGTCATCTTCCTTCCCCAGTCGTCCTCCTCAAACAACGTCATTGTTGCCGATCTTGGGTTGCTGTCTGTAAAAAATCATTTTGCCAAGCAGCCTTGTAAGAGCGATGTAACAATTCCACCTGTTGTTGACATCATGATTGTGCGTCTGACAGACCTAAAGATGTACAGGCAAGTTAAACCCTCGTCTCAAAGAGACAAGGTCTTAGATATCAGGACTATTCTCAATAAATAATCTCCATGTTTTGTGATTCTCAGAACAACGTTCATTAATGAGAGGTTTGTTGGAGAAACACAGCTTTTAAAACCTGTCAGTCTAGACTTGGAAGTTCAGAGAAACCTCTCAGCCAACTGGTACCACAGTATACCTGATATAGAGATCACTGCTCATCTGAAGCCCATGACTGTGAGTTAGCGTATCATGGTTGTTTGAACATTTAATTTAAACTATTTTAATTTGGAGATTTGACTTTCTAACAGCCACGTCTTGCTTCTCTCAACAGTTGATTCTCAGCCAGGATGACCTGACAGTGGTGCTGAGGACTCTCAGTGAAAACTTGTCTGAGAAGTCTGATGACCTTGTACCTGTGTCGCCTCAACCTGTTGTAGACCCATCAGATACAGTGTCCAACAAAGAGTCCCAGGGTTCTGGAACAACTGGACCTGCGAGTAGTAAGATGGCCATCAGTCTAACAGTGCATAAATGCTTTTGTCTTGTTGGCCTGTGTCACAAAAGTGTTATTTATTTTCACCTTGTAGGTAACACTGTGGTGACAGCGGCTGTTGTGGAGAACCAGAAAAACAGCAAGTTAAAGAGCACACTCAAATTGGACTTCAAGTTTGACTCGATGAGTCTGGTCCTGTTTATACCTGGGAATGAGGTAATGATTTATGACATTTCAATATACGTTACTATTTAACTGGGAAATGGAATGACTTGAGGGAGGTGAAATAGATTAGCAAAAGAAATCTGATATTTTTTACAATGTGTTGATCGAATCAGTTTTGTAGTTACAGCAACTGGACTCGCGCGATGAGCAACTGAAGCTGGCCGAGTTTACCCTCGGTACCATCTCCACCTCCGTCCACATGTATTCCGACAGCTCCATGAAGGCCTCCGTCCGGCTGGCAGAATGCCTACTCGACGACAAGCGAACCAAAATAAAGATGGTCACCCCAAGGTATTTCCTTAGGAATAGAAGCTACTACTTAAAAGTTCATCATGTGTGCTTGGATAAGTGAAACACATGAATCTGTGCTCGGCAGGATGATAGCAATGCGACCTGGTGCTGAACAGAACATGATGGTGGAGGTGAACTACCGTCAGGGATTCGATGGCACAACTCTGGACACACTGGTGCAGGATGTGTATCTGTGTGCCAGCATGGAGTTCCTGCTGACTGTGGCAGACATCTTCTTGAAGGCCACGCAACAGGGTTTCTCACAGGGTCCTCAGCCAAAGAGCAGCAGTGGAACAGGAGAGAAGAAGAACATCAACTCCTCCACCACATCTAAAGAAACGAGTGAGTTTAAAGTTTTAATTCAGTTTATTTTCTGTTAAATGTACTGTCTCTGTCTTAAAATGAGACTTTTTTCGACATCATTAATGACCCTGTTGTGCAAGATTAATTTGAATAATTTTTCATTTTTGTTGCACTTGTACTCCTCTCTCAGCAGCTACCCCTGTTTCAAAGACCGAAATGAATGTGTTGGTTCGGAATCCAGAGATCGTGTTTGTGGCTGACTTAACACGTGCCGACGCCCCGGCCCTGGTGATGACCACTCAGTGTGAGCTTGTTATAAAAACCGGTCCAGAGGGGTCTCAAATGACAGCTGCCATCAAAGACCTTAAGGTTATTATTTGATAAAGATGCAGTAGTAACTTAACGTGCAACACCAGAAAAAGTCAACTACTTTATTGCCTTTTTTAGGTTGCTGCTTGTCCATTTTTGAGAGAGAAGAGAGCCAACAATGTGACCACCGTTCTTCAGCCGTGCCAGGTTTTTTTCCAGAGCACTCAGCCCCCTGGCTCCCCCCAGAGTATGGAGGTCTCCATCAATGCCTTAACACTGAAGGTGAGTGTTTATAAGGACGCACATAAATCACGCCCTATATGCAGTGTGTAATTCTAAGCTGAATCGAAACTGAATATTTATCAGCTAAATTTGATCTGAGTATTTTTTACGGTGTGTAGATTGTTGTTTATAAGTGTCTGTTCTCTCCATCTTGTTCCAGGTGTCGCCAATCATCATTAATACTGTGATCACAATCCAGTCAGCACTGACTCCCACAGCAGAAACTCCGGAAGAGCATGACAGCCCTGTTCCAGTCGATTTGTGGGAGAAACGAAGCTGGAAGGAGCTCAAACTCTGGTTCTTGGAAGAGGAAGGGGATGAAGACACAAAGTCGTTGACCCCTTTGAGCCCACAAGGAGAGTCATTACTGGTGATTAATCTTTGGCATTCATTTTTGTCTGTGCGACAAACTTTTGCTCTAAGAAATCTGCCGTTTTAACAGCTCAGTATCAAGTCGATCTGTGTGACTCTGGAGGCTGGAGTGGGACACCGCACCGTTCCAATGCTCCTGGCAAAGTCCTCCTTCCATGGAGATGTCAAAAACTGGTCCACTCTTATTCGCTTGCACAGTGAACTTAACTTGGAGGTAGCATTCTTTATTTAAACTATTTTATCTTCATTAATACAGTCATAAACTGATTCTAATCCAACCTTTTTGTGTATTTTTATTTCAATATGTGTGTTTTGTTTAGGTTCACTATTTCAATGAGGTGATGGGAGTTTGGGAACCGCTACTAGAGCCCCTAGAAGATGAGACAAGAGATGGTTTTAGACCCTGGACATTGGAATTCAATGTAATTACACATAATATATTTTGAATATTCCACACAGACATGTATTTAATTTTTTTATGTATCATAAAACAGATGAAGAAGAAACCAGTGACGTACACAGGCTACTCAGATGAAGTAGACTGTCACGTCCCAGACTACAAGACTGTCATTGTCATCAGCAGTAAAGACCAGTTGAATGTCACTCTCTCCAAATGTGGCCTAGCCATGCTGAGTAATTTGGGAACGGTAAGGAAAAAAAAAACATTTGTGCAAGCTGTGACTCATCCCTCATACTCCTGTTGAACCTTTTTTTCAGGCTTTTGCTGAAGCTGCCAAACAAACATCAGATGCTTTTCAGAAGGATGAAGCTCCTTTTGTGGTTAAAAACCGCCTTGGCCTGCCAGTGTTCGTCCGCTACAGTGAGATGTTTCGACCCATGGGCCAGCAAAGTCATGACCACACAGTGGAATTACAGGACGGGCAAACCCTTGGGATGGATTATTTCACCGCAACAGAGGCTGATCAGTTCTCTGCCATGATCTCCTTGAGTGGAAAAGACTACTACATCCAACCTGGTGAGGCTTTACTTTGTCCATAGACTTGGAATGATCCAGACAAGGACCACCACCGAGCCTGTACTGATTCCAGTTTGAATATCTTTTGGGGGAAGGAACATGATCTTTCTGTGTCCCCTCAGCTCCAGCTGGCCACACCTCAACTAGCATCATTCCGTTGATCAAAGTGGGTCGTGGCATGTACAGTGTCGCACACAAAGACTCTGGTGTCACCCGCTTCCTCGTTTGTCAGATTTACTCTGTTGAGGGGAGCAAGTACGTCAAGATTCGCTCTCCATTCCAGGTACATCGCATTCATGAATCATGTCAATGTACTCTCAAATGATGTTCAATTTGACCGTGATTATTGTTCTAATTGTTTAGATCATCAATCATTTCACAATCCCATTCAAAGTTTTTGAAGAGTCAACATGTTTGGGGACAGCTCTTCCCACTGAGGAGTTCTGTGTGCCACTCGACTCCTACAGGTGAGAGTACAAGGCTTCTGAAGCCTTGCTTATTTTGTAAAGAGTCCTTTCTGGACTTGATTATTTGATATTTTTTGTATTCTCTTGTATTTGTTTTGTTTTAGGGTGAATGAAATTTTATACTGTCGTTCTTGTTCCTCTTATCTGGGAAAAGCAGACCAGAAAACGATACCGCTTGTCCTCATGCCTCTCTTCTTGTCCACCTGCTCAGATCTGACCTGCGCCTTCAGCCAGTATTTGAGGATAGTGCCAATGATCAGCAGTATGAGTGTTCAGAGGGCTTCAGTTATGAAGATATCGACAGCTTGCCACCTGAGGCTCGTCTCCAACAGACGTGTCGCTATAGCGGGGAAGAAGGAGGTGTGCTGACAATCAACATAGTGCCAGCGAGGGATACTGTGACATTCAAAGACACTGGAGGTGTTGGCGATAACTTCGATGTTCCATTTGTGCTGCACTTGTGGCCTTCTGTCCTGCTGCGCAATTTGCTGCCTTACCCTATTGCCTACGAATTAAAGGTACATCATATGTATTCAGTGTTGCATCAAATACTCGTTTGATATATTTGGAAAAGATGCCATAAATTTCCACACCATGCTTCCCATGTAATCATTATTATGTAGTGATGTTGCATTATACTGTATGGACCTTATTATGTGACCATATTTCATGTAGAGTTTCTGCTGTGATAACAATAATAACGCTTTAAACGTTTGTGCCTCACTAGAAGGCATTTAAGATGTTACGTAAATATCATTATAAGAATAATAATAGTAATAATTCTGGCACTCTGATCAACAGGACAGTGGGGTGACTGCTCCTGAGGCCACGTTGGATCCAGGCCACTCAGCTCAGTTCCACACTGCAGTCATCAACCAGTCAAGTCTCTGCCTGCGTCTACTCAACTACCTTGCCCAGGATTGGTCAGCAAACTACAGGTCTGCCTTGGACTATGTTGTGTGTTGCTACCTCTCTCATCATGACTGTATCGCTGAAGTGCATGCATCCTTCCTGTTTCAGTCTCCACAGTGATCAGGAGGAGATAACGTTCATCGTCTTCCAGTCGCTTCGGGAGGCGGAGGAGGAGGATGTTGAAGGCACAGAGAAGAAAAGGGCAGAGTTGGACATCGCAGTGCACGTTAAATATGACCAGGGCCAAACTGTTGTTGCGATTCACTCTCCGTACTGGATGGTGAACAAGACAAACCGCTTGCTCCAGTACAAAGCTGACGATATTCATCGCAAGCACCCTCCAGACTATGACATGCCTCTGCTCTTTTCTTTCAAACCTCGCTACTTTTTCAAGAACAATAAGGTAAAACATGACAAGTACTAAGGTCACAATTTAACATTCAGGGCTGGAAGCTTTATGTTATACATTTAAAAAAAAAACATTTTCATACTCTCATACTATTTTTCATAGCTTGCATCGGTAGTAGGTGGATTTCAGTGTTTAAATTTTGAGTAACCGCCAGTCTTGTGTTTCCACAGGTCCGTCTTATGATTTCAGATAGTGAACTTTCAGATGACTTCTCTCTGGACACAGTTGGTAGTCATGGCGATGTGAAATGTAAAGGCAGATACAAAGACTACTTGGTGAGCTTCTGACATTATCAGTAAGTACAAGTGCTTTTCCTAATTGTTATTGCTTAATATTTTCAAACCAGGTCGGCGTGAAGATCGATGCAAGCAGTTTCAGTTTGACACGCATTGTCACATTTGTGCCATTTTACATGCTGGTCAACAGTACCAAGCATACGATCTTCGTTTGTGAGGCAGGACAGGAGAATTGGACCGAGGCTCAACCAGAACAGGTCACTTGATTTTTGCCCATGCTCAAATTTGCACCTCTGAACTTTGGAAAGAAGATTTTTTTTCCTAAGTTTGTTTGTGGTTTAATTTTTGTTTGCGTTTGTCTTCAGTCGGCCATTCCTTTCTGGCCTGAAAATGACACCAAGCGTCTGAAAATCAAAGTGGAAGGTTGTTTATCACCTCCCCGAACTATCGACTTCACACGTCCTGAAAACTGCTTGTTGTTGCACTTGGACAACTCGGTAAGTTCTCAAGGCTAATTCATAATTCATGTTAAAGTGGAAGCAGCAGTCGTAATCTCTTGCCTGACTACTGTTTCTCATTCCAGCTCGGTGGAATTATTGTCGATGTGAATTTATCGGATCACTCAGCCACCATCCGGTTCACTGATTACATTGATGGTGCAGCTCCCTTCCTCCTCATCAACCACACTGAAAATCTGACCGTGCAGTTTCATCAAAGGTGAGGAAAGATTAGAGGGGGGATGTGGTCATATCTTAATGTTTAATATTCATCACTTAAACTGTCTCCTTTCTTTGTGTTTGCATTTTTTTGTATTGACTTATCGTCTATGGCTATCTTAGAAATGTCATACATCTTCACCGTAAATAAAATCTTTCCCTACAGCAAGCATTTGAATTAGTTTTTAGGCTAAATAATGTGATTAGTCTCCAGTCTCTTGGTAGCAGGCCAGTGCTGGACTATCAACTGCTGACTCCTTCATAGAAATATGACGTATTCTAGTCCTGCTAGGAAGGTGTTCGAATTCACTGACTGTTTTGTGCAGGTGTTGAGTATCTGCAGTGCCAAACGGCAGGCAGGTTCTGAAGAAAACATGGTGCTCATGTCACATCTTTGATGTTTAGCTAGCATGTAGAAATGCATTGTTCGATCGCACGCCTTCTTTTAAACATGAGAATTTGAACTTGTCCTCGACTGTCTTCAACCCCAACCAAAGATAAAGCAGCTGCTGTTGACGTGGTAAATGACTGAAATACACACTGTAACTCAGGTGGTCTTCGTCTCATCTTGTCAATTTATTATACATATAGAACAGCACATATTTATCGGGATACGTGGTTAGAATGATTATATTGGTATTTAAAAAAGTGAATGAAGGCTGTATCAAATGAACCACAAAAATGTGTGTGCTGAAGCTTTGCTGGACTTGCAATTGTTCACCTCCAGATTTCATCTGTGAAAATGTGCTGTTGTTCACAGAAGGGAGTGCGATCTGTGTGCATGGAGTGTATTTCAAGGATTCTGTTCAAAGACCAAGCAACTGCAGAGTTCTGAACTTTGTTTTTTCTTTTTTGTGCTGACAAGAACCGTTATGTTTTTGTGTTGTGGGTCATGCAGCGCACGGACAGACTCCAATTGGGTGGCTGACGAGCTGCTCGACCTCTCCTTCTCAACGGAGGAGGACAGGTAGAAAAATACAAAAAAACTCTTCTGATGCACCCTGAACTCCTGGAGAGCAAAGATAACAATATAATAATATTAAAATAAATCACAAATGAACTGAAGAAAATGTCAAGAGTGGGACGGCCAACACTACCACCTAGTGGTGGAGTGTCACTCTACCTCAACATGTTCCCAAAAATAATAACGAGTTCAGAGTGTGATCAGGAAAAGAGTTCAGGTCTCAGTAAGTGACCGCACCACATTAGGTTCTGGTTTGTCTTTGTGTAATCTGCTCCTCGATTCTGTTTCAACTACACTATACATTACATCTTCAGCAACACAACTGCTGTAAATATAAGAGAACGTTTATCTAATGAACTCAATATTTATGAGTCAAAATTGAAAGGAGCAGGTTAAACTTTTTCAACTATGAACTCATCTGACTATGTTCTTGTGAATTCCTGTTCAATGTTGAACCATCTTTACTCGTAGACGTGTTGGTTTTGGTTGCTACTGACTGATTGGGCTTCTCCCAACAGAGTCACACCTGCTGCTTCCTCAAGTACTATTGCTTCGACTCATATTCCTATTTTTCCATCACCATCCGTCTGTAGATAAAGGTTTCTCTTCTCAGTCATTCATTTTGTCTTTGTCTGCTGTTTGTCGTCAAGAACCATGTTTGTCTCAAGTTATATGTACAAACTTGATCTCAGCTGTTCAGCTAGGTGCTTTGGAGTTTATTGACTTTCTTCTATTTGTTCTGTCGGTTGTCCTTGTGCTTTAACTGTTTCAAGGTTGCCATGGTAACAATGTTTTGGTGGTTGGGACCCATGAAGACTTTTTTTTTTAATTGTCATTCTTTAAAAACACTTTTTATGGGTGTGTTTTGTGTTCATGTAGCTCTCAGAAGGAGGCTGAGCAGGAAGAGCTGGAGGCTGGAAAAGCTGTTTACTACACCTGGACTGAGCCAACTGGGTCACGTGAGCTCTGCTGGAAGTGTGGAAGTTACAGTGGGAAATTAAGATGTGAAGAGGTACTTGTTTTTTTTTATCCATTAGGTTAGGCTGCTAAATACTGGCACATGTTCAATGTACAGCACTGAGCGCTGTCACCAGTCAGAGATTTGTATGTGCTAAAGGATTTTCAGTTGAGACGATTTATAGATGCTCATTCACCGGTGCTCCTGATGTGTGACCAAATCCGCTCAATCAATGGTTGAATTATTGAAGGGACCTTTTGGTCATAATAATAACGAATGATTCTTTCTTCTCTTACTCTAATAGGACCTACGAGAAGACATGAACAACGAGGGGAAATTGTTTGTTGTCTCCTTTTTTGAAGGTAAGCATTTTAGCCAGATTTAACTTGCACTCAAAAATGTGACCCTCATGGACAACAATGCTCAAGCTTTGCTATATGATGAGCTGGTTTCTAGCAAGCTCAGATGATCCATGTCAACAATTGGTCTGGAAACTTCCAAAATATTGATGCAGATGGAACGGCAAATTGAATTATACCATTATGTAATTATGTATTATAATGCTACAATATAATATTATATAAAATGTTTAATAATTAGAAAGATTATTTGGCCCTTAACCTTTGACCTCAAATTTTGTCCTCTTTGCATGGTTGTGTTTTAGACCCGTGTTAAGTATAAAGTTATGACAAAACTCCTATTAACATTATATATCCAAACAATTCATTTCAAGGTGTCTTGTCTCTGTGGTTACACAGGTCTGCAGCGTGTCGTGCTGTTTACAGAGGAGCAACAAATGTATAAGGTGTTGTGCGAGAGTGAAAAGGCCCAGCTGGCAGAGCAGGAAACCATCCTGTCGCTACAGAATGTCGGCGTGTCTCTGGTTAATAACACGAGTGGTCAGGAGGTCTCGTTCATTGGCATCACAAGGTTTGCATGTTATATATATATAAATATATATATAAATGTTTGAGGTTAATGCTCACAACTATGAACAAACACAATGAAACTTTGTTTTCCTTAACTTAACTAAACATGTGGGCATATCTCATATGGCTGGTCGCAGCTCTGATGTGGTGTGGGAGTACAAGCCCAAGAAGAAGACTCGTTGGAAAGCTGTCACCCTGGAAGAGGCAGAGATGCTGGAAACCAGCTACCAAGAATACATTATCACTGAGCCCGTTGATAATGCCATTCTGGATCTGGAAAACCATTTCCGGGTGAGATACATTAAGCTCTGCTATTCTTTTATTTTGTCCCTTTCACTTGGTTAACAACCACCGTATAGTTGCGCAGGAGTAATGTCTCCCCTATCCACAGGTGTGCTTCACTCCAAGTGGCAGTGAGATGCGAATGTATCAGCCAGTGGATGCTCCCCTCAGAAGGCATTTCATACCTGGTGTGAAAGTGGAGTACAGTGTGTCTCAACGGCAGCGTGCCTACCGAGTCCAGATACATCACATACAGGTACAGACATTTTTCCAGTGTTGCTTACAGAAATCACTATTTGTTTCCACGACTTTTGACTCAACATTCACATTTGGTCTCTCGTTGGGCTGATCACAGATTCAGAACCAGCTGCCCGGTGCCATCTTTCCCTATGTTTTTTACCCTGTGAAACCGCCAAAATCTGTTGCCATGGATTCAGGTATCTTTCCAAGCTGCATCACTAGAACTCTTCATTGTGTTTTTTGTTATTTTCTTTATTTGACTTTGTATTTTTACTTCCAGAGCCAAAGCCTCTAACCGACATCAGCATTGTAACCCGGACAGCAGGACACTCGGACATCTGCCGCATCAAGTAATTCTTTTAAAGGCTCGAAAGAAAACTACTTGATACTTATTTGTGACTTTGTCCCTTAGGTACTTTAAAGTGTTGATTCAAGAAATGGACCTAAAACTTGACCTGGGATTTCTCTATGCCATCTTGGACCTCGTCTCCCAAGAGAACGGCAGCATCGTGACCTCAGAGCAAGAGGTGACACTTTAGCTCAATGACTTATGTGTTTATTTATCGTTTGCGATGTGAACACTTTTCCATCCTGCTTTTTTTGCAGGTGGAACTTTTTGAAAAAGACATTGAGCATTTAAAAAAGGACATGGATTACGTTTCAGCTGCTGACACGTCTCCAATAAGCCTCTATGAGTACTTCCACATTTCTCCCATCAAGGTTTCTGATTTCACTCATTCCCTTTTGCCTGTTTTAATGACTATATGTCTGTGCCTACACTGAAAAAGTGTCTTCTTCTGGGTGTTCTAGTAGAGGTATTAATGTGAGAGTATAAATTCAGTTTTGACTAAAGCTTAAGAATCCTATACACTTCTGACTTATGCCATCTATTGTTTTAAAGGACCCTGTGTTAGTTTCTTTGTATATAACTTCATTTCCCGTGATCCTGCCAATAATAATCAATATTGACTTCCAAAACTGTTCATCATGCCACAAGTCTTTTGTCTGAAAGGTGCTGTAGTTGGTCTGAATTGGATCTTTGATTGTACCAAGTAATCCTGTGTATATTTGCAGCTACACCTGAGTTTCTCTCTGAGTTCTGGAGGAGAAGATGGTCAGAAGAAGAAAAGGGATGCAGAGCTCATTCCGGTCCAGTCCCTCAATCTGTTGCTGAAGAGCATCGGAGCCACGCTCACCGACGTGCAGGATGTGGTCTTCAAGTATGCAGTAATTTAAAGGCGGCATACGAAAACGCTCTTTGTTGTTCAACCAATAATTCATGCTCCTGTTCTGTAGGTTGGCATTTTTTGAGATGACCTTCCAGTTTTGTACCACACAGCAGCTGCAGTGGGAAGTCATCGGACATTATTCCAAACAGGTGACGTCCGTGTGCAAAACCAAAGCATGAGATTTATGATCACAGTGATATCTGATGATGTTGTGATCCCGATTGTAGGCTATTAAACAAATGTACGTGCTGGTGTTGGGCCTCGACGTACTCGGAAACCCCTTTGGACTCATCCGAGGACTTTCTGAGGGAGTGGAGGCTTTTTTCTATGAACCCTACCAGGTATGCGGAGAATATCGGAATATAACGTGAAAAATACACTGTATTTCTTGAAAACTATATGGGCATGTTTGGGAATATTGAATATTAGTTACATTTTTCAGATTAGTCTCTGTTATCTGTCTGCTGTCATCTGAATCTAGTTACTCTGTCTATGTGCTTTTGTATCTAATATAATGTATGTGTTATGATGATATGTTTTTTTAGGGCGCAATACAGGGGCCAGAGGAGTTTGTGGAGGGAATGGCTCTTGGTGTGAAAGCCTTGGTCGGTGGAGCTGTAGGTGAGTAAGGAACATGTTGTACATATGAAATGAGTCACATCTGTATCTAAAGTGAAAATATTTGTGACTCTTAGTCAAACTTTAAAAGTGGTTCGTCATGCTTGCGTCCCAAAAGTTTATTACATGAAGGGTGATTGACAAGTAATTTGCCATGTTAAATAACTTCAGAATAAATAATTTATTAATGTAGTTGTTTTTCACAAAATATGGCTCTCAGGCGAAAGCATTCTTTGACAGTTGAGCTGGGCTACGATGACACCTCAAGTTTTCCAGTCACCCAGGAATCTTGTCCACTGATTTCACTGTTTTGGAATAGAAAACACAACTGCTAATATTCAAGTTCTTTGGTTTCATCAAGCAGAAAAAGTTGATATCAACTTCAGAAAAACAAACTCCAAATATAATTATGAAGAATTAATAATTTATAGAAGGAAAGTCACTTTTTGATCTGCCAGCACATATATCTTTGGACTGATTTAACTTCGTTGGGCTTCAATCTACAGGTGTTGTTTTACATTGAAAATTCCACTGTAGTTGCTGCTAAAAAGTTAACTACAAAGTCTGGTGTCTTCAGATAACACTCACGTTTTGTGTTAGGTGGCATTGCTGGTGCCGCCTCCAGGATCACCGGTGCCATGGCCAAGGGTGTTGCTGCCATCACGATGGACGAGGAGTACCAGATGAGGAGGCAGGAAACCATGAACAAACAGCCAAGCGGCCTGAAAGAAGGGCTGGCGAGAGGCGGCAAGGGGCTTGTGTCTGTACGTCTCTAAGTGTCTGATACACTGACAAGTGTTTCTGTGTGAAAAAATGTTTTCTGAAATTGTAATGTTGCTTTATCATTTTTTTCAGGGATTTCTTAGTGGGATCACAGGGATCGTCACAAAACCCATAAAAGGTATGCAGTGGAGTTGATTTATGATTTCCCATATAAAACACTCCAGAGTCTTGCTATTACAGTTACTGTTGGTCCCCAGTTCCACAGCAACAACAGTATCTTAAACCACTTTCAAGATGAAAAGCCAGTCAAAAATAGTTTTGTAATTTTACTCCAAGATTATCATCTGCGTGCTGAACACAGTGATGGAATATGTCCATCAAACAAGAAGGAGAGAGTTTAGTGTTTCTGCAGTTTTGTACTTCATGGTTAAGTGTAACATTTGACTACTGTGTTGCAGGAGCACAAAAGGAGGGAGCAGCAGGATTTTTCAAAGGGGTTGGTCAAGGCCTGGTTGGTGCTGTCGCCAGACCCACCGGAGGAATCATAGACATGGCCAGCAGCACCTTCCTAGGGATCAAAAGGTTGGTTCTGTTTTGATAGTGTGCAAGTTAGGAGGTTTATTGTATTACAAAACATTTATCATCCTGTAGAAGCGCTACCTTTATTCTGGTAGATAGTCCTTTCCTATCATAACATTATCTAGCAGAAACAAATAGTAAAGTTTATCATATACCGTAATTTCTGGACAATAAGTTTCTACTTTTTTCTCGCGGTCTGAACCCTGGGTGTGGATTTTTACTGACTGAAATCAGATGAAATCGGAGGTGATGAAAGTAATGAAATCAGAGGCTTTTTATTTATCTTTAAAGCGCTCAAAATGTGCTGTTTTCACCCGTGTAATCGCGGAGCCAATCTCCTGTAGGTCTGGAATCAATAAGCAGCTGTTAAGACTGGCTGTGGTGTAGGAGCTTCAGGCACACAGGCAAAAACATGCACTTGAATGTGCATAAAAGATGTGAGGAGTTCATGATTCAAGTTCAGAACATTGCCCAGTTTGTTTCATGAGTCAGTCTCGATGCCGAAGCCCGTTTTCAAAACTGGTTTTGAAAAGCGTTTTTAAGACGGGTGAACTACTGACCTTTCTACAGCACCACTGCACCTGTGTCTTATAGACAGCTGCAGCTTATGTATAAACAAGAGCTATTTTCCTTCTTAAATTTAGTGGATGCGGCTAATATTCCAGTGAGCTCTATAGTCTAGAAATTACGGTAGTTCTTGTCTTGGACACCTGTTGGAAGACCAGTAACACTTAATCCAGAGTGATGCCCTAATGTAATGACCGCCTGCCGTCAGAACTGCAGCCTTTTTGGTTCGTTCTCTCCTCAGTTAGTAGTAGTAGAAAGGCTCAGTCTTCCATCAGGTCGGCGACAATGTTCTTGTGTTCAGCAAACACGTCACGTCACGTCACAGACAGAGTCAGGATGTCATCCATTAGACTAGACACCACGCCCATTCGCTACAGATTTACTTTGGTGGTTTAAATTACAATGTCTGTTTTAGGGCAGCGGAAACTTCGCAGGATATTAGATCTCTGCGCCCGCCTCGCTTCATCCATGAGGACGGCGTCATACGCCCATATAAGGAGAGGGAGGGCGTCGGCAGTCAGATGCTTCAGGTATGAAAGACCTTTTTTGTCTGATCGATAGATATCATCTGTCTGTCTGAAGTGTTATGATGGCTGAAGTACAGTTTCAAGTGGAGTATACTTTGTGGCTGGTTAGTTGCTCATGGGATTGAGTGAGTCAGCAAGGCGCTCATCAGTAAACAGGCAGAATAAACATCATGCTGAATCTGTGTGTGTCTGTCACAGTAGTTAACTGGTAGCGAGCAGATGTGTCTCCAGCTGATCTGGACTCTCTCTCTTGTCATGTCCACAGAGGTGTTTGGCCTTCAGTCAGAGGACTAGAAGGGACTCAGAGGATGAGGAGAGCAGCTAGTAGTGACCAGTGTAGAGTAGTAACAGAAACAGAGTTGCTGAAGAATGAGCTATTGCTTTTTTATTATCTTTCTTTCTCTTATTTTTTTGTTCTGTAATATTCTTTCTCCATCATGTTTTGTCTCATCACTGCCGCATTTCACCTGTCTCATTTCAATAAATGGTCACATGGTCATCTTGGTTTAAGTCTTTGTTTCTTCATCCTCCTTCCCTCCTCATTAAACCACCTGTTGCATCTGTGTTCAAGTGAGAACAAAGTTGAGTTTGTAGACAGTCTGGGTGAGTCACAGAGTGACAGGAGCACAGCTGTTGTTTTCAGCTTCAATTTGACATCACCGGTGTCAGTTGGAATTGAGATGTCGCATGTTTTTCATCTTTCTTCTTGCAGAAAATTGAGAACGGACGTTTTGCTAAGTACCGCTATTTCGCTCATGCTAAAGTCAACGAGTCGGACTTCCTCATGATCACCAAGAGGTCAGTGTTTCCGTCCTTGTTTTCTGAAGGGAATACTGATCCAATCTTCAATGCCTTGATAAAATAATCCTGTGTCTGCAGAGGAATATTCTTTGTAACAAAAGGGACATTTGGTCAGCTGACCTGCGAGTGGCAGTATCTGTTTGAAGAGTTCACCAAGGATCCGACCATCGTGGAGGACCGCCGACTGCGCATTGAAGCAAAGGTACAGCAGACTCAACCAACCAACTAAAATCAAGGTAGATGTGTGATAAATAATATCAATGGATAAAGGCAACTGAACAGACATTGTGAGGGTTCTTCTTCTCTCCTCCTTCTCATTCAACATCTTGTCATTCTTCATCTTTCTACAGTATTCTTTTCTCTTCTTTCATGCTTATTTTTCTTCTTCTCATTCTTGTATTTCTCCTCATTCTTCTCCTTATTTTTCTCATTCTCTAGCACCTCCTCCTCCTCCTTCTTTCTTCTTCTTATACTCCTTTTAATCCTTCTCATTCTACTCACTTCCTCCCTCTCCTCCTTCTTTAGATCGCACAAACACTGCATTTGTCTGTTTGTCTTAAGCTGTGGGTAATAGCAGCCATTTTTGCTGGTGCCCGGGGGCGAGTGGGAAGAACCAGTCCTACTGGTCATAGTGTATGAGCTCCTGATAGGAAGTCCAAAATGTAGTGGCCTACGTGTGTGTCATCTGCTCTACAGGAAAGAGTCAAATCTGTCTTCCATGCCAAAGAGTTTGGCAAGATCATCAACTTTAAAACTCCGGAGATCGCCAAGGTGAGACCTCCCAGCAGTTGCTCAACGTGATTGTGCGTCTGAAATGTTAGTTGGTCGGTGACAAGCACAGTCTTGCATTTCCCTTCCAGTGGGTTCTTTCCAAACTGGAGGATGCCAGAGACAGTCTTCCGAAATACTGAGCCACGAGGAGGAGGAGGAGCGACGCGCCACAAAAGTAACAAAAACAACACAAGACGATTGTGTGCATCAGTGCCTTTGTTTGAGCACCTGTATGTGTGTGTTTGTGTGTGTGTATGCAAGGTCTTTGTGTCTTCACGCCTGAGCTCTGTACGTCTGCATGCTAACAAGTTTACAAGAGGAACTTGACTCTCTTCAGTTGCACTCACAAACCCGCTCGCTTGATTTTAATGGGTTTTTTTAAGTCACAGACACTGATGCCAAACAGAAAGAGCTAACAGTCACGTGTTTCGTCCGTCATTTCACTTTGGTTGCAGAATAATACAGAGACGTTTAATCAATAATAGCGGGAAACTGAAATATCATCTGACTGTTGTTACTGTGCCACGACACTTTTTTTACTCTGTTGCTTCTCACTGTACCTTTTTAAATGTTTGTGCCAGAAGACTGTTCAGTTCGTCACCTAGAGACGCATGCTATTTTTATACTGTGGCCAATTAATCGACTGTAAATTAATCTTCCCTGTGTATATCACTATCCACATACACCCTGAGAGGTTCTCTGTTAATGTTCGGCAATGCAGATGTAATTTTTATGTTTTTATACTACATATATGCAACTATATTGAGAAGAATATCATGCAACGCGGATGATAAAGAAAGGAAATGCTGAATATTTGCAGTCGCTGTTTACGCTCGTATAATATATAAGTTCTTAGTTTGATGGAAAAGCTAACTAATAATGTTTGCAATATTCTCTTTTGGGGAAGTGAGATGCTGAGCGCAGTGGCTTAAAATGTTATTTTTAAGCTGTCTAGTTTAAAATAAAATGTTTCTCATGTGAAGGTTACTGCCTTCGTGTGTTGTTTCCGCTCTCAAGCGGCATACCGATACACCTCGCTTGGTTCCGTATTATGATGTCTTGACGCCAAATTGTGTCGTTCCGACGTCCCCCATTTTGTTGCTCCCCTAATAAAACCTTGGCTTTTAGTTAATTCTTTAATATATTAGAGGCGCTGACTCTCATCTTTTCTGCCTTGGCGACAGACACTACTGTCTGAGACATTGGTGTGTGGTGCTTAAAGTTTGGCTCAGAGAAAAAAAAAAGTGATTGGGCTTTCAACTTTTTTTATTGAACATCAACATAAGCCATGCTTCGATTTCAGCTTAAAGAGTGGAAGTATAGGTGGTGGAGGGCCAGAGGAGAGATATGATGGAATTAATGTTAAATGCTTCAGGTTCCAAAAGCCAATGGAAGGTGGAGTTTAGTCCACTAGTGGAATGAGTTCCTTTTGTAGTAAATTGAGCTTGACACTCTTGATATAAAGTTGACAACTCAGAGTACTCAACTTGTGGATATTAACAATCCATGTCCAGGAGAACAACTTGATGTTGGAAATGTACAAAACAAAAAATGCTGTAAAAGCAGCATTCCCAGTGCTGCCGTGCTGCAGCTGACTCAAAACACGCAGATTCATGTCAACATTACAACTCAGTCTGCCCCTGCAGCCGTGTTTGAATGAATGAATGTTTATGTCAATCCTCTCTAATACATTCTAAACACATTTATGGTTCCTACATTTCTTTTCATTATATTAAATTGCTTCTGACTGATTATAAGTGTTGGCGGAAACATTTCATTTTACATTTTAGAGATGTTTAAAGGTGTATATGGAGTTCGTATTTGAGATTTTGGGGACATCCCAAAGGTTCTGAGAAACAACCAAACCATAGCTCTTGAGCAGCTTAGCTTACTAAATCTTAAAAGGCTACAAATAAATAGATAAAATAAATCTGGTAAACATCAGTTAAAGCAACAGTATTTAATCCATTTCGTGCTCAGATTGTATCCCTCCACCCTCTTGTCACACCAGATTGAATTCCTTCAGGTTTTGTTTCAGGATCGTGTCTTTCACTGCCACAAAGACGAAGCGGATGTTTTCCGTGTCGGTGGCGCAGGTGAAGTGAGGATATATCGTCTTCTCCTTGTCGGGATTTTGCTCTTGGTACATTTTGAGAATGAATTCTTGAGCAGCTGTGGCGTCCTCACGCGGCCCTGCACCCAAGTGTCAGACGATTGCTCTACTACACAACTCTCACTGTGGTCTCACCTGTGAATTCGGGGAAGTAATCGGCGACGTGCGAGTAGAGAATCTTCTCCTGCAGGATGTCGGTCTTGTTAAGGAAGAGGATGACAGAGGAACGCTGGAACCAGGAGTAGGTGATGATGGTCTTGAACAAGGCCATGCTCTCCTCCATCCGGTTCTGAGCGCGTCAAAGAGACTTGAGCTGACTCGTATTGGACCTACTGCCGTGCTTATGTCTCACCTCGTTGTCGCATTCGGCCAGGACCTGGTCGTACTCGCTCAGAGCCACCAGGAAGATGATGGAGGTGACGTTCTCGAAACAGTGGATCCACTTCCGCCGCTCTGACCTCTGACCTCCCACATCCACCATCCTGTTCAGGAACAGCGTGGTCATTGTGGGCGACATCAAATCTCATGTTTATAGCCTGCACCTGAAGATGACGTTCTCCATGTCGAAGGGGTATTCGATGATCCCGGTGGTCGGCACTCGGACCCTGAGGATGTCCTGCAGATCAGGAAGGTAAGAGGGCTGGGAAATCCGGTCCAGCTCGCTCAGGTAGCTTTTGGAGGGTAAGGAAAAGAGCAACATGAGGAGGCGTCAAGTTGACCGGCTCCAGTGTTTTCTTGACTCACTATTTAGTGGAGTCAGACAGCTGGTACTCGCGGCGACGGTCGTAGCATTCCTGAATCCCGTCGTCTTTCCACAGATTTCCAATGGAAACGGCGTGATCTGGATTTAACTCCTCAATTTTATCCACCTCCACTTCGAGTAGTGAGTTAGCAGGACCCTTAACAGATGGAGACATGGAGCATATATGACCTTTATGAAATTCACGTATTTATAATGCATGTATTCCATTGTAATGCACAAACAAAATGTGTTGGTTTCACTCTTTCCATGTGTTACATTCTTGTTATCACATCAGACTAAAATATATGAACATTTTCTTTCAGCTAATACCGTATCTAGACATAAAAATAAAGTATTTTTCCAGAGTTGGTTAAAACCATTGGCTGAGGAGTTAAGAGGTTGTAGCAAGTGTGCAGAAAATAAAAATAAACCAGAGACTGTAGTGTCAGAACTGCTGCTGACGTGTCATGTGCGGATGTGGCACGACTGTTCATCACCAGTAGGTGTAGATCTGTAATCTCTAAACTCACCAGACGTTCCAACTTAACGTTATAGATGCAGAAAAAAAACAATGTAGTTCCACTCAAATAGCAGTTTTATTGTGTTTGTAACACGAGGAGGGACTCTCACCTGGTTCTCAGATTTAGAGAAGGAGATGCTGAGAGCCTCCATGGCTCGGATCATGGTCTGCATCGACGTGTAGATGTTCTGGAAGACAAGCTTGGCGTAGCTTCTCTTGTCCTCATCACTGTAGCCTCCTCCATGGATGATTCTCATCTGTTTGATGAAGGTGCTTTTCCCACTCTCACCAGTTCCTGTTGACGCCGGCAGCTCTGAGTCAGTTCAGTCTGGACTAAGCTCACTTAAAGACTTAGTGAGTCCAGGTTTAAATAAGTCAAGCGGAAGAACCCTTTTAACTTTTTTTGATCTTGGGGCCGCCTTTCCCAGAACTAACGTCCCCGGGGCCCATTCAAGGTATAGATCTGATTCATTACTCTTGATTCCATTTGTGTTTAATAACCATGTTTATTCTACTTACACAAAAAGCAAAACCTAGTGAAACGACATGAAAACATGCTTCATGTTTGTCATCAAAACATCCAACCAGCAGCTGAACCAGGTGCAAGTCATTTTCATCAAATTTACTAAAGAAGAAAGAAATAAAAAAAAAATACACTTGATGGAAACTACGGAGAAAACTGTTCGTGTCATGAATAAAATTCAGAATAAAATAAATAGAATAAAAAAAAGTCTAAATATCCTAAAATAGAAAAAATGTATACAGTATATTGTTGTCAAATTAGACTCTAAAGAAGATATAAGTAAAGTGTAAATGGAAGTAACACAAGTATTTACATCTGTCAAGTCAACGACGCACCACTGCCGCCATATATGGAAAACAAAAAACTCTAGGAGGCGCTCGCGGCCCAACTATGGGCTTCGGCCCTACGGTTAAGAATTATTGGCGTTCCTGGACACCACAAATAATTCAAGAGCGATTCGACGCGGCGATGCTGCGACTCGCCTGCTGCTGCGTGTTTGTTAAACAAATGTGTGTTTTCGTGGTGTTTTGCATCATGAAAACTCGAGCGTGTGCATCTTAGAGGCAGATGCTCAGTCAAGACTTCAGCATTTGAATGCTCCGCGTTTACAAGTCAAGGTTTCTTCAAGTCAGACAGGAAGAGTCGGAGAGGGAGGCAAATTTAAATCTGCATACATGCAGTGTTATTGTTGTCGACTTTAGTCTTCTAAACGTTCAGAGTCTAAGTTGTCGTCTCTAGTCGAAGTACAGTGAACTGGAGTAGAGAAAGTGGAGTAAATGTTTCGGCTGCATCCGTTTCCACAGTTGACGTTGTATCGTTTTTACGGACGGAGAATCGCTATAACTAAAACAGAAAAAGAAAAGTGTCTCTGGAATGAACTTGTGGTCATATCTGGCATAAATTCGATTCACTTCGAATGTACTCGTTTGCATGTTAGGCACTTTACAACCTTTAATTGCTCTCAATATGCAGGAAGCTAAGTTCGAGCTAGCTATGCTGCTAGTTTGTGGCGGTTAGTGTTTTACTACAGTTTATTATTGAATGACAGTTTAGCATGCAAAACATCAAACCAAACAAAACACACCAAAAGTTACTGTGTGTCAATAATATTTATGATCTTTTTTTTAAAACTCTCTTGATGTGGGACAGTCAAGGTTAAAAGAAATCACAGGTAACATGTTTTTTTTTTTTTTTTACTACTAGTACTAATTCGTGAGCTTCATCTTGCAGCTCCTGGAGAAAAGTCAAAATGACTGCAGTCGAAGATGAGTCTTCATTACTCCCACTCATCCTCCATTCAAGTCAACAAGAGAGACCGTGCGCAGGTAAATAACCCACAAAGGTGTTTTTGAATTGATTCCATCCCGATAATACAGATACAGCACAATAGTTGAAATGCTGCACTTGCCAAAAGGGATTTCTGAACAACATCTGAACCTGGCATTAAAAGTCTAAACATTAGCCTGTGAATGAATGAGTAGTTGCACTATGTAACAACTTCAAAGTGAAGTTATTTCAGAATAACTTGAGGCGACTTGTGTGTGGGATCCAAATGTCTATCCTGCACAAATGCTGAAAATGATCTCAGTCTACCAATGTTATTTTGAATTCTGAGAAATGATCTAGTTTCAGACAGTGATCTGGATCACGTCTTCCTTGTCCCATTTCACATATTTCCTGAAGATTGCGTCCAACTCCGTCAAGTTATTTTGATCACCGACAAAACTATCTTGGCGGAAGTAATAAAAGCATAATCTAACTTGCTGCTACTGAGCTTAATCTGGCCAGAGAAGCTTCAGGTTCAGAGGACTTTCTGCCGGGCTCTCACCAAGCAGCAGCAACTTGAGCTCCCGCCGAGAGTCCTTCTTGTCCTTGCGGAGCTGCTTCTCGATCTCCTCGTTGATCCTCTGGTTCTCTCTGTCCTCTGCAGACAGGCAGCATCCCGCCATCATCCACCGTGATTCACTCTTTTAGACTGATCAAACCCGTGGAATAGCTCTGTGTCCTGGCTTCTGAAGGACTAAGTGGAGGAGAAACATAATACTTTGGGATGAGAAGTTGTGGAACTGATGGGCACCATAAGGTCACAGGGGTGGAGCCAAGTTGCAAATTCTAGCTAGAACGTTCAGGAAACCTGCTGCAAAATGGAAATTAAGAGTAGCTATACACTAAACGTTCTCATCCATTAGTTGCATCTGATTCAGGTGATTCAGGTGAAAATGTCGATAAATAGCAAGGTAGACGAGTGTTATGTGCTAAAGCTTCACCAGGAGCTTGACTATTCGAGTGCTTGCATGGGGAATCTGCTTTCCTTCTGCAGTCCAAAACACAGTGGTGAACTGGACTGTAAATAATATCGGTTTAAGCGAGGGTCCAGCGTGTGCGCCACCACTTGCGTTTGCAGCCATCTTTATTTTAGTCCCCCCGTTACACCATGAAGGCATGGAAGTTAAATCGACTACGTAACTCACAGCAAAAGCTAGAAAACTACAGTCGAGCTAAAGGCTTCTTCATTTATTAGCTGTTAGTTGTAAAAGACTAGA